>NC_063188.1:78391910-78658712 GCF_023159225.1 Perognathus longimembris pacificus | reverse complement strand
TTCTGGTTGTTAATTGGAGATAAGAGTCTCATGGACTTTCCTGTCCAGGCTGGCTTTGAACCATGATTCTCAGATCTCAGCCTCCATGGCTAGGATTACAGGCGTGAACCACCAGCTCCAGGCATCCCTGAGCTTTTTTTGTTCAAGGATAGTGCACTACCACTTGATCCACAGCTCTACTTTTGACTTTTCAGGTGCTTAATTGGAGATAAGAGTCTCAGGGACTTTCCTGCCCAGGCTGGCTTCAAATCACAACCCTCAGATCTCAGCCTCCTGAGTATCTAGGATTATAGGTGTGAGTCACTGGCACACACAACTTCCCCAGCTAAGATGCAGTCTTTTCTTCTGTGAGGGAGAATGAAAGCACGGGCTGCTGGACTTGGGAACAGCAATTGACTTTTTTCTGCCTGTAGACTGTAGGAGGAATCTGGTGGAAGGGAAGAAGCCAGCTGGTGAAATATCGTTGGCACTTGAGAGGGGCAAGGGAAATGGTAACCAGATTGGGGTGACTGTTTGCTAAATGTCACTGATGAGCTGAAGAAACATCTGACATGCTCAGGGTGAATCATCATCAATTCAAAGCTAATGTGAAATCCAGAGGACCTCCCTGGCTTCATGTAAGGAAAGCTTTTGCAGCCAGAGAGCAGAAAGGGGAAAAGCAATCTCTGGATTTATCAGTAAGTGTGGCAGAGCTTCAGAGAAGATGAACTTTCAGGCCTAGCATTCTCTCTTGCCATGCTCAGAGCTCTAACATGAGAGTGGGGCCCCGAGGCTTAGGGTGGGGATGTCTGAGCAGATGTAAACACCTTGAACTTAGAAACTCACTTGAACCCTTTGTGCTTACAGAAGCAGCTCACTCCCCTTTAGATATAGCACTTTCCTCTGCTTGAAGATAATGCAGAAGACCTCAAATGAAGCAGGTTCTTTATAAGTCAATGCCTATTGCTCTCAGGACCCAACTCTTCTCCAGAAAACGAGACCAATACCCATGCTGTACTCACTGGGGATTCCCTGGATCCAGAGACCCACAAAGTGGTCACTTCCCCAATACACAAACACATAACTGGAATGGCCCTGACACAGGTTCCTTGATCTTTAGGGAGAGCTATCGCAGTAAGAATGTCCAAATGGAAGCTTCTGAAATGGCACATATCCCTGTGCTCTGATCAGAGAAGTAAATCAGGCTGCGGGGCAAGGGGGGCAGCTCAGTGGTGCCATACTTGCTTAACATGCATGAGGCCCTTGGTTTAATCCCAATACTGCCAAAAAACAAAACAAGAAAATAGTAAATCAAAAGTAATACTATATTATTCTAGGGGTGATACAGAAATTAGGACCAATCAGAAATATGTAAAGGATGCAGAAGTGTTGGTCTCTGAGAAGGCTGTTGGTCCTTGGAAAGGTGTTACTTCTGATTGTGTTATCACTCCGGACACACTATCATTCCTACAGTAGGGAAATAAGATCTTATGTATGGCGATGGTCACCAATTGAGCAAACATACTCTTCTTTAGTGTGTTGTGGGGCGGGGGGTGCCAATACTGGGGTTTGAACTCAGGGCCTTTCATTCTTGTTTGGCTTTTTCACTCAAGGCTGGTGCTCTATCACCTGAGCCACACCTCTACTTCTAACTTTTTTGGTGATTAATTGGAAATAAGAGTCTCACAGACTTTTCTTTCCAGGCTGGCTTCGAACTGCAATTTTCAGATCTCGGCCTCCTGAGTAGCTAGGATAACAGGTGTGAATTACCAGCATCCAGAAAACATATTCTTTTTAATTTTGATTAAAAGGAAGATCAGAAACATCTCACTTTCACATGGGACTGACAACAATATTTGTTCTTGGTCTTGCCATTGGGAGATGTTATTTCTATCAACTTGTGTCATAATATAGTCCAGAGGAATCTGTACCATCTGGACATCCCACAGGATATCACACTGGACAATTATATCAGTTACATCATACGATTATGTAAGATGGGTAAGAGATGGTTAGCATATTGTCTTGATAAGGCAATGTACTCCAAGCAGGGTATGGTGGTACACATCTGTAATCCCAGCACTTGGGAGGCTGATGTAAAAAAGAAGTAGAAGACTTCAAGATCAGCCTGGGGTACAGAGTGAGATTCTCAAAAAAAATTTACATGTTTTGCAGAGGGCAGGAGAGAAACCGTACAAAGACTCAGGGGCCTACCATATTAGCAAAAGTTTTAGGGATCCAGTGGTCCAAAGCATGCCATGACAGCATCTCCAAGCAGAGAATAGCATTGCATCTCACCTCTTCCATCATGAAGAGAAGCCCAAGAGCCAGAAGGTCTCTTCCAGGTTCTGGAAACACTGCTCTGACCCATGTTTTAGGTGATATGTGAAGCTTCCAGCTCTTAGTGAGGACCAGAGCACAAAAGGGCTGTACAGCAGGTCTAGGATGTGGAACAAGCAGTCCTGACATGTAGACCATAAGATCTGGAAGGTTCTTTGATACTGGAGGTATCAGTGGGAAAAGACACAATGTGGAGCTTATGAGAAGCCCAAGTAAGAGGCTTTCAGAATTCTGGAGTGATGCCATGCCATCTGCAGCCAAGACTTATTTGTCTTTTTGTTTTTTGAGACAGTCTCACTTTGTAGCCCAGGCTGTCTTAGAACTTGCTATGTGGTTCAGATTGACCTCTAAGTATCAATCCTGCTTCAGCCTCCCAAGTGCTAGGATTACAGATGTGTGTCACCATGTCTAGCTGAATTATATGCTCTGTGAGAAACTTATTCAACCAGAATACTGGTATATATAGAATGCTTGACCATGGGTCATCAAGTAACTGTGCATCCAGGACAGTTCATCACAAGCTAGGTTCTGTCACCTATACCAAATAATAATCAGATGGGACCAGCAGCCTCTGGACTGAGCCCATGCAAGGCCAAGCATGCTGCATGAGTGGGTAACCCAGATCTCCACGTTGTCCACAAGTAGCATGCTAGCATCTCACTCTCAGCTAAAAGATTTCCAACCAGCTGATGAAAGAGGATAATGCCTAAGTTTGAGTCAGAAATGGGTTGCCTCAATCTGTGAGTGACAGCCCAAAAATGGGCAGTGGCTACACTACAGCTGCATTTTGAAGCATCCTTGGAAGATAGTGCCAGAGACCCCAATAGTGGACCAGTGGGCTGTGTACATGGTAGTCTACTTTGTGTGAAAAAGGCAGTAGCTCCAGATTAGACTATATATGCATTTATGGGTAATGGTAAATGGCTCAGCTGGTTGGTCAAAGACCTGGAAGGCAAAAGATTAAAAGATCAGGACAAAGGAAGTCTGGGATACAGAAAGGTGGGTGGACATATGGGAGTGGGCTAAAAGGGAGCAGAGAAAATCATTGTATTGTGTGCAACACCTACCAGCCATCATCCACCATGGAAGTGGCATGAGGCAACCAGATAGACAGGATGAGTCAGCCAGATGATGTCAACCAGCCTCTGTAATCAGCCACCCCAGTGCTAGCAGATGGGCAGACACATGAATCAAGTGGCAATAGCAGCAGAAAAAGAAGCTACATGTGGGGCCAACAGCATTATAGCTGAATATCCAACTTGCCAGCAACTGAGACCAACGCTGAGTCTGTCAGATGACACCATGTCTCAAGAAGACCAATCAATCAACTACTTGGGGTAGGATGACTATACATTGGGACCCTTTACGCCATGGAAAGAATAGCAATCTATTTTGACTGGAAGATTCCATACATGGAATCTGACTGTAGGACTTCTGCCACATCACTGTCCAAGGGCTCCCACAATTTTTGAACCAGCACCTTCGGATCCCACAGATCACTGCATCAAACCAAATGACACAAGTTATAGCAAAGTAAAGAAGGGCAAAAGTGGTCTGTGACCATGGAACCAAGTAATTTGGTTACATATCACTGTGTCCAGAAGCTGCTGGCCTGCTAGAATGATGTGGATTTTGTAGCCATAGCTAAGACCCTCATATAATGAGAGATGATACCATGTAAAAATGGCATCATCTTCAAACTCAAAACCACAGGATAAGCCCTAAATCAATAGCCATGGCACGTGCTTTGTTCTTAATAGGTAGGGTACATGGGTCTTGGAACTTGGAGGTTAAAGTAGGAGTGACCCAGCTTACCATAGATCCCAGTGGTCCACTTTGGGAATTTGTGCTTCCTGTTCCCTCAAGGCTCTGCAAGGTTAGAGGTCCTGGTTCTTCAAGGGGGGACACTGCTACCAGGGGACACAGCAAGAATCCCATTAAACTCTAGACTATGATCACCACCTAGGCACTTCAGGGCTTTCATGCCAAGTGAAAAGGCATCATTGTCTGGCAGGAAGACATGACCTGATACTTAGGAGGACGTAGGGATGCTGGTACAATTTAGGGGCAGGGAGGAGGAGTATGTTTGGCACCCAGTTGATCCACTTGGGCATCTGTTGACACTCCTTATTCAATTTTGATGGTAAGAGGACAAGTAGTGCAACTGGAGCCTGAGAAGTGTGTGGGGACACAAGGCTCAGGGATCTCTCAAAGAGAAGGGAATAGATCACCCACCCAGTAAGCCACTGAGACCAAAAGAGGTGCTAGCTGAAGGTGAAGGGTCTGCCTCCAGGCAAGTCTATCTAAGGAAAGAAGCCACAATAAGATATATAGTTTATACAAACACTATATACATAGTTACATAATAACTCATGCCATATGTATTATATAAGACACATTATATAGCAAATAGAATATAGGATATGCTTTATATGACATGTAACACATAAAATGTTGCATACTAAAATTATGTGTATGTCTCTAGGATATATAGTAGAATGTACTTAAGTATACATATATAATTAGAATTAAAGCTTTAGCCAGGCATGGTGACATATACCTGTAACCCCAGTACTTGGAATGCTGAGGCAGGAGGATCATGAGTTCAAGACTAGTCTGGGCTATATAGCAAGACCTCATGTCAAGAAGTTTCCGTAAATAATTAATATTATTATTTGAAATGCAACTTTATATTTCCTATCTTGTTTTCTGAAGAAAAAATATACAATATGCTTATATAGTATAAAGTAATTACATAACACATGCAACATGTCATATGTAGTATACATTATATAGTATATGTCTTACTGTAATGACAATTTATTTTAAAAACTCTGCTTATTATGTGCAAGATAGTGTTATTTTCTATTTTCACTTATCTTTCATCATGAAGAAAGTGATATGCTGGTCATAAGCTGATAGGTAACCCCTGTTTGAAAAACATGGGACTAAACTATCTCTAAAACAGAGAGATGAGTCTCAATGCAGAGTTTGCAACTTCAAAGCAGAGCTGCTAAACTTCAGGAAGAAATGAGAGTGGTGAAGTTCTGGGGAAAGCATCACACTTCACTTCGGTGTGCATTTGTTACAGATTGCAAAATCCCTCCTTTATTGTAGGCTAAAACCTTGGAAGCTTCCATGGTTCTGAGAGTTTGTTAGTTGGTGATGCAAGGCTCTTTCCTCATGCTGAGCCTGGTGTACAAAGGCTCTTTCCCTTCATCCATGTTACCTCACAAACAGTAGGCACTAACTAAATATTTGCTTGATTGCCTAGAAGGAAAGACTGGAGAAGCTGCTGGGATAAAGAGAGCAGGTGCTCAATAAGTGCTTGTTTGAGAGAATAAAAGCAAAAATGAAAACCATTGGAGTTGCCAACATGGAAAAGGTCTTATCAGTATTTAGTAGATACTTGGAGGAATGGAGAAAAAAGCAATAAAGAACCTGCCTGGAGGGTTCGAGTAGAGAAGGGGACTAAAGGAGGGGACTCCCAATATACAGCAGGGGCCTCATTAATATTTGCTAATCCAAGTGCAACAAATTTGGCCAGTAAGAGCATACTGGGAATTGGACTTTAGTGAAGGAACTATGGCACATGATGAGTTCATGCTTTATGGACTGCTGGAAACAAGAGTGAAGTAGCCTGTTGAAGAGACAGGAATGCAGTTATTTGAACAGAATATAGTAAGATATTAATAAGTGCTTTCTGGATTAATGGGGACAGGAAAGGATAGCTCAGGGATGGCTACCAAGTGGGGGAGCATCATCTAGCTGGAATAAAGTATAGTACGCACTGAATCTTCAGGACTATATAGTGTGAAAGGAAGGGTGAGGATTGTTAATAGGGGGTGGGCCTACGGGGGGGGGGGTTAAGGTTCTTTAGAGTATACAATGAATGTGGAGTTAGCTGAGCACCAGTGGCTCATGTCTGTAATCCTAGCTACTCAGGAAGCTAAGATCTGGGATTGTAGTTCAAAGCCAGCCCTGCAGGAAAGTCCATGAGACTCATCTCCAATTAACTAACAAAAAGTAGAGGTGTGGCTCAAGTGTTACATCGATAGCCTTGAGCAATAAAGCTCAGGGACAGCATAAGGCCCTGAGTTCAAGCCCTACTACAGGCACCAAAAAGATTGTGGTGTTAAATAAAAGAAAATACATGAAAAATCCAGCTAGCAATTGGCATTAGAAGGACTGAGGGCATGGCTCAAGTAGTAGAAGGCCAGCCTTGAGCAAAAAAAAGCTGAGCCAAGGCCATGAGTTTAAGCCCTAGTAGTGGCACAAAACAGGAAAGGGAGCTGAAGGAAGGTTCTTCTTAGTGTATTGTAGTGCATAATAAATGCCTCCCACATTCTGACACATGGAAAAAGATAATAAATATCTGTAGCATGAATGGCTCTGAAGAGAAAGGCATCAGGGTAAGGACTCTTGGGGGAGGGAGAAGAGTGATCTGACTAGTAAACAAATGGTACTCAATAAATTTCAGCTAAAGTAGATCCCTGGAGAGTGGGTTCTTAAGGCAGGGGCAGGAACTTCAGAGACCTGGAAAGAGGAGATTGAGGATGACTCATACAATAAGTGCTTAGTAAGTGTTTACTGGCTTAAATAGACGAAAGGCCCTTTGGGGGTATAGACTGAAGGTTGGGAGAGGGAATCCCAGGGTTAGTGAATGGAATAGAAGAGGTGTGAGCCCTCTAAATTGGGCTCTGGATTAATGGAAGGAGAAGAGCTAGGGAAGAGGCAGAGCTTGTGGTTGGGGTAGGTTCTCTGAGTGGCATCGAAGGGAATGTGTTCCCTCCATGCAACAGGCACTGGGTCCACTGGAAGAAAAGGTCTCTGGGGACAAAGTGGGAACACACAGAAGGACTCTGTAGATGCTCATGGGAGCCATTGGAGGAAAAGGCCTTCGGGGAAGGTAATTAGAATGTAGTATATGGCAGAAAGGAATACATCCACTGCATCCATTAAAAGAAAGCTTTGGCAAGGAGGGGCATAGGGATGGGTACATGATCATTTGATAAACACTCACTGGATTTTTAGAGGAAAAGCCCTTTGGGGAAGAAGAAAGGAAATGCAGAAACCTGATCTCTGTGTGCAGGATTCTCCATCCATGAGTGGAAAGGCTTTTGTGGAGAAGGCACAGAGCCTGTGCCCCTTATACATGCTAAGGAATGAAGGAAGGAAGGAAGTCTTCTACAAGGTTGACTAACGTGGTACCCACAGTAACTGCTAGACATCTGAGCATTGGATTAACTGCAAGCATAGGCCTTGGTGGTTTCTAAGGTTGGGTCATGCAAAAAGTGTTCATTACATGTTGAGTAAAGCTACTGAAGGAAAAGGCATTGAGCAAAGGTTTGGTTGGGGGGGAGAAAGTATCCAAGCAGGTATTCAGTACATGCTTGCTGACCATATTGGAGGAAAGAACCTTTAGAAAAGGCTCACACTGTAGAAAGTGGATAGATGCTGGATGGACCGATCAAAGGAAAGGCCTTTGAAGAAGTAGCTTGGGATGGAGGATGCAGAAGGCACTCAATACCTGCTTTTAGGATTCATTATAGAGGTCTTTGAGGAGACAGTCTGGTGATGAGTCACACATCAAAGGTTCAGAAATGCTCATGGAACTCGCTGTAGGAAAGCGATTTGCTTGAGTGGGGCTTAGGGATGGGATATATGTCAGGTACTTAAGAAATGCTTCTTAGATCCGTTGGAGAAAAATCTCCTTGGAGAGAGGGCCGGGATTTGGGGCAAATAGAAGACATCCAGTGAACATTCACAGGATCCATTACAGGCCAAGCTTGTGGCTAAAAGCAGGGGTGGAATACACAGCAGGCACTCAATCAGTGTTTACCAGGAAGAGAATGCATGCGCACAAGACCCATTAGAGAGAAAGCTTAAGGGCAAAGGGTGAGGAGAAAGGGGCTCAAATTGAGCTCTAAAAACATGCTCCCCAAATTCACTGAAGCCAAAGGCTTACAGAAAGGGTTCTGCATACTGTAGGTACTAGGTTGATGCTTACAAATTCATTAGAGGAAAAGACCTTGGGGGGAAGAGTAAGGTAGGGGAAGCAGGTCACATTCAGTGCTTGAAGGCTTATGGGATCTATTGAAGCCAAAGGTACTTGGGGGGAGGATTGAGGAAGAGGTACACAGTAGGCAACTGATTATTGCTCTGATTAAACCTCCACTGAGGTTTAGGGGAGGCAAGGGCGGGGCACATAGGAAGGCCCTGCATCATGATTTAAAGGGAAGGAATTTGGGTGAGGGGGCTGGATGCCAGGTACATAAGTGGCGCTCGATAATTGCTCATTCACTGTGGAATCATCTGGGGACCCAGGCCCACAGGAAGGCACAGCAGTGGCTTACCAGTCGGTGTGCGGCTCGTCGATGACCAGCAGCACCCTGGCGGCGGCGCCCCCGCGGCCTGCGCCCCCAGAGCCGCC
This sequence comes from Perognathus longimembris pacificus, assembly GCF_023159225.1. Classification (NCBI taxonomy): domain Eukaryota; kingdom Metazoa; phylum Chordata; class Mammalia; order Rodentia; family Heteromyidae; genus Perognathus; species Perognathus longimembris. Next base: position 78,649,960 of record NC_063188.1, on the reverse strand, counting down.
GCCCACCTGCTCGCTGAAGGTGGCGGCCGCGGCTGCTGTGGTTTGTTTGACCGCGTTGGACAGCGACGAAAAGAAGCCACCGCCCCCTGAGGACCCGGGACTAGGGGCGGCCGGAGAGGCCACTGGAGCGGCCGTGGAGGCCCTCTCGGCAGTGGCGGTGGTGGAACCGGGTGTGGCTCCGGGGCTCGCGGCAGAGGGCGGCGGCGGGGGCGGCTGCGGGCGCTGCAGGTCTGTCATGTACCCATTCGGCAGATTGGCCATGAAGTTGCTGTCCGACAGGCGGCGCCGCAGGTAGTTCATGGTGGCGGCTTGGAGCAGGAGGTCCTAGGGGCAGTCTGTCCAGGAGCCGCGGGGGCGGACCACGAAGGGCCCAGGAGCACAGCTGCGCTCTCAGGCACGACGCGACTCCTCGGCTGCCCGCCGCAGACTGAGGCAGCGCTGAGTCGCCGCCGCCGCAGCGCGGATGGTCGCGCCCGTGCCCCCCTATGTGGCGCCTAGAGTGGTGCCGTCTGGCTGGGCACACGGCAGCGCGGACGCGACCAAGGCCTTGGGGAAGGGGAGTTTGTAGAGCAATGGCGAGTGACGTCAGCTCGCCTTCAGTGCTGAGGAGGTGGTGGCGCGCGCCGGCGGCGGGGGCGAAGGCGCTGTCCGCGGTGCTGAATCCAGCAGTGCGCATGCGCCACGCCGCATCCTGTTACCCCTCCCCCCTCTCCGATAAGGGATGCGCAATTTGGGGAGTGGGGGTGGGGTGCTTGTTTAAAGGGTTGGGGTCAGTAGTCAAGCAGACTACCCCCACAACCCGCCTTATTTTGGTCCTCATATCCACTCACATTCCACAGAACCCTCCCCCAAATTTTGTTTCCAGTGTTGCTATCCACCACTGAGGGCAATTATTGGGGGAGGGGGGTGTGCGCACGGAGGCACACTCAAGAGACATAAAAGTAGAGAAATAAGCCCCTCACGGAGAGGGGTGAGGGGACACACGCAGTGCTCTACCGGGAAATCAGTGTTCCGACCCACATAGTCTCAATCAGAGAGAAGTGGGGGTTGATGTGGGGGCAGCAGAGCCAACATCAGACATTCGGAGGTGGATACTCTTGCCTTGGGTGGTGAGGGGCCTGGAGACACACAAGGAATAGCACACATATATAAAAGTAAGGAAACACACAGGCCACATACAGAGAACATATACCTCTCTAGGTTTATAAACAGACATATAAGCCCAGAGTAACAAACACATGAGCATGTTGAGTCCATGCATGCATACACCTTTACAGACATGGGAAGCACACACAGGGACCCAGAGAAACTCACCCAAGCACTCACATCTAGACAAAAACATACCTACAGATGATCATGGAAAAATACAGATATACAATACAGATACATTATCTGCAGTTCTAGCCTTGATGCCTGCATTTCCTCCTCCTCCTCCTCCTCCTCCTCCTCCTCCTCCTCCTCCTCCTCCTCACACACACACTCTCTCTCTCTCTCTCTCTCTCTCTCTCTCTCTCTCTCTCTCTCTCTCTCTCTCTCTCTCTCTCTCTCTCTCTCCATGCTCCCATTCTTCTGCCTGGACATAGCCAAAATCTAATGTCAACAGTGTCATGGCTGTCTCCTCCCACACCGGAGAATTTTTCAAACAGGACCAGAGTGCCAAATATTTGCACATGAGCAAGTGTGGGGGGACGTAGTCCAGAGTGAGATGAAAAGACATTTCATATTTTAATTCCTGACTACAATAAAAGCACAAATCCATAAAGAAGCACTTGTTGAGCACTGTTTATATACCTTGGTTCATACAGCCCTGTGGGTAGATAATGCAATTTCCACTTTACTGATGAGGGAATCCAAAAACTCCAGTTCATTTCTATATGATCATGTAAACTTTCCAATCCATACATTACTTTTCTTTTAAGAGTGTGCCAACAGGCTGGGAATGTGGCTGGGTTCTATTTCTCAGTGCCACATCCACAGAAAAAAAAACAAAGTGGTGGAATGCTAGCCTTCAGCAAAAGAAGCTCAGGGACAATACTCAAGCCCTGAGTTCTAGCCCCAGGACTGGAAAAAAAAGAGTGTGCCAGGAAGATAGAACAGCCACTGCTAGTGTGGCTACAACAAAGTCACGGGGATTGTGGTAGGAGATAGTGTTACAGTTTAGCAAAGGCCATATTAGATAGGGCCTTGGCCCTAGGAGTAATGATATTGGACCAGATGTGCTGGCAGAAGACACATAAGTAGGCAGTTTTAGGGGTCTCTTTTGCCTGCAGGACTTTAAAGTGAACCAAGCATGTATTCATTTATTTTTCATTCATTAAATCATTAGTTTAAACAAGGCATATAGTATGGGACCTGGAGTCACAATGCCTGGGTTCAAGTTAAGCCTCCACTATATAGCTAGAAAAGTCACAGATTTGGTTTCTTCATTTATATAATGGGAATGGTCATTTGACTTGACCTACCTCTAAGCAGAAGGGGAGAAGCAATCTCTATATGGTTGCATGCAATGTACTCTCTACCAGGAATATCTTCTCTTTCTTCTTTTTTTTTTTTTTTTTTTTGCCAGTCCTGGGACTTGGACTCTGGGCCTGAGCACTGTCCCTGGCTTCTTTTTGCTCAAGGCTAGCACTCTGCCACTTGAGCCACAGCGCCACTTCTGGCCATTTTCTGTATATGTGGTGCTGGGGAATCGAACCCAGGGCCTCATGTATATGAGGCAGGCACTCTTGCCACTAGGCCATATCCCCAGCCCCCCTTCTCTTTCTTCTTTCAACAGCTGCCTTTGGCCATAGTCACAGGAAATTCCCCCCCTCCTCTAGGTCTTAGATTCCATTTTTACCATAGGTTCCCACAGTCTCCAAGTCAAACATTTCCCACATCATTCTTTTCCTTTTTCCATCCCACTCAGCTTCAGTCCCATCTCTAGACCTTTGCTTTGGCATGTCCTTCTTCCCTCCAGGATACTCACAAATTGGGTATTTTCCAACGTTTTGACACTGAAATGTGTGCTTCTGTTGCTAATTAAAAACTGTTTTGTAGCCTAGTGCTGGTAGCTCATTCCTGTAATCCAAACTACTCAGGAGGCTGAGTTCTGAAAATCGTGGTTTGAATCCAGCCTGGGCAGAAAAGACTGTGAGATACTTATCTCCAATTAATCATCAGAAAACCAGAAAAGGCGCTCTGGCTCAAGTGGTACAGCACTAGCCTTCAGCTAGAGATAGCACCTAGACCCTGAGTTCAACCCCTAGGGCTGACAAAGAAAAAAAATCTGATTTTTTTTGTGCCAGTCCTGGGGCTTGAATTCAGTGCCTGAGCACTGTCCCTGGGCTTATTTTGCTCAAGGATAGTGTTTTACCACTTGAGTCACAGCACCACCTCTGGCCTTTTCTATTTATTTGGTACTGAGGAATCAAACTCAGGGCTTCATGCATGTTAGGTAAACACTCTACCACTAAGCCACATTCCCAGCCCCTTTTTTTTTTTTCCAGTCCTGGGGCTTGAACTCAGGGCATGAGCACTATCCCTGGCTTCTTTTTGCTCAAGGCAGCACTCTGCCACTTGAGCCACAGCATCACTTTCAGCTTTTTCTATATATGTGGTGCTGAGGAATTGAATCCAGGGCTTCATGTATATGAGGCAAGCACTTTTGCCACTAGGCCATATTCCCAGTCCATTCTTTGTTTTTTTTTTTTTTTTTTTTTTGGCCAGTCCTGGGCCTTGGACTCAGGGCCTGAGCACTGTCCCTGGCTTCTTCCCGCTCAAGGCTAGCACTCTGCCACTTGAGCCACAGCGCCGCTTCTGGCCGTTTTCTGTATATGTGGTGCTGGGGAATCGAACCTAGGGCCTCGTGTATCCGAGGCAGGCACTCTTACCACTAGGCTATATCCCCAGCCCCCCATTCTTTGTTTTTTAACAGAAGTAAATAAACTGCTCAACTTATAGTGACCTCTCTGGTGGATAGTAGTTGTGCATCTCCAGACCTTTCTGGCAGCTCTGGGACTGAATCTGGACTCCTTAGGATTCTGTCTCTGGTCTGTGCCTCTTCCTAAGAAGCTGGTTCCCAGGCCTCCTAGTACTTGTGGCTTCTAGTACCATTCCCTTTCTCCAGGTGGCTCAATTTCTAGAAATTGTTTGTAGATTATCTTTTAGAGGAATCCCCTTGGGGTGCCTCAACTCCCCAAAGCAGGAAAAAAACAATCTCTCTACACAATCTCCATCTCCTTCAACAAGGCTTTCTACAGAAGAGCCTCCAAGAATGATTTTCTTTCTCGTGTATTGGTGAGCAACAGTGCAAGCACATTCCTAACATATTCACACTCAGTGTTTTGTCTTGGTTTTTCTTTTGCCAGTCCTGGTGCTTGGGACTCAGGGCTTGAGCACTGTCCTTGGCTTCCTTATGCTCAAGGCTAGCACTCTACCTCTTGAGCCACAGCGCCACTTCCGGCTTTTTCTGTGTATGTGGTGCTGAGGAATTGAACCCAGGGCTTCATGCATGCTAGGCAAGCACTCTACCACTAAGCCACATTCCCAGCCACACTCAGTGTTGTGCCCATATTTATGCCATATGTATCTATGCCACCTTAGCGAATATGCATATATGTGACACTATAAATCATTTATGTACAACATATATTCAATGCATCCTTAATTTTGACAGATCTGTAGATCTAATCAAACACACATATATGCACCTCACAGTGCACATACACAACTGAACCTCCACTTTCTTATACACGTATCTTACACCCGTTAGTAGAAACCAGGATCCCCCATGTGCACTTTTACTGTTTTCCCAAGATGACCAAGTGCTCATTGATTCATCTCCATTTAAACTCATCAACTGGACTATTTTACATAATGGAAAATGGACCCAAGATGTCAAATTAGGGTATGGAGAAGAATTTAGTTATAATGAATCTTCTATCTGGTCCTTCCAATGCAGAGGGGTCCCCTTCACCCACTGCAGTCTTGAATTCTATTCCTGATATAAGTCTGCACCATAATGCATGGTGCTTCAAAGATGTCTAGCCCACAACCTTTTTGTACCTGTTTCTGCCTTTGTAGAATGGGAGAGAATACTGAACCTCATGAGTTTATTGTGGATTAAATGAGTTCACACGATGGAAAGCCTTAAGACACTTCTGGGCACACAATAAGTACTTTCTAAGTGTTAGCTATTACCATAACTATGATGATGATTCCTGTGTGTCTCATTGCAAGGGGCTCTCAGCATTCAGTGAGTGGTAAATGAATGAGCAAATGCTAAGAGCATTGGTGTCTTGGTTTGTACCCTTTACTGCAGCGACACGTGCAGCTGATTCCTCTTCTTATGTTCCCTGATGTCCAGCACTATTGTTAGCATACAGTAGGCGTTAAGTGTTGAACAAAAGGAAAGCCTATTCTGAGTCTGTTCCTTGCTCAGATGTCCTCTTCTTCTACCAGTCCTCCTCCACCCCAGATGCCTAGACTTTAGGTCTAGCATGCAGTAGACAGTGTTATGTGAAATGCACAAATGTGAAAGGAATGTATGTCTGGGTTTGCCCTGGGGGCTCCTCAAGAGGATGTTAACTCTAGTTTCTCTTTGCTTCCACCCCAGATCACAGCCACTTTCTCAGTCCGCCTCCCAGAGCTATTTGTTGTGGATAATTGTGGTGCTAGAGCTGGGCTGCTGGGAGTGGGTGGGTGCAGGTGCTCCCTTGGCAGGGTACCAGCCATGACCACGCCTCTGCCTCCCTCTGTCATTGACGTGGATGGAACAGCTGAGAGGCTCTGTTGGGTGGGAACCCAGGAAGCTTCAGAAGGCAGAGAGACAATAACTACCCAGAACAGTGGCCAATCAAGAACTGTCTGTCCAAGCGAATAGCCAATCAAAGCAAAGCAGAGCTCTGCAGAGGGACGTGCTGGGTGGCCCTGGAGCACTAGGAAAGGAGGAAGGTTAGGACAGTGGGGAAGGGAGGTTGTTGCTGGACACTTGCTTTCACAGGCTGCAAGCACAGTGGGACATACTGTTTTCCAGGACAGGCTGCTGTGTCATAGCTCTAGAAAATGCTATCGCCCCACTTCCGGGAAAGAAGGCAGGTTGTTTTTCCTTCTTTCAGCAATGTCAGAAAAGCCTGATTTATTGGAGTCTGGGAAGACAGGAGGTCAGACTGGAAGCAAGAAGGATCAAGGTTTTTCCATAGGATCTTTGCAGGCAGGCACATGTAGACATGGCCGTTTCTCTTCCACCACCAGCTTCTGCCCCTGCAGTTCCTCACATTGTGGTCGTGGGTTCCCCCAGAAGGTCACATTCTTCTCACCCTGACCTTCGACCATGGTAACGGTGGGCCTGGGGTGTTAATGAGGGAATGGATAAGAGAAGCTGAGGAAAGGCACAAATACATTCAACAGATTTTTTTTTTTAAGATAGGGTCTCACTTTGTAGCCTGGGGCTGGCCTCATACTTGCCATCCTCCTACTCAATCTCCAGAGAGCTGATATTATAGGTGTGTGTCACCACAGATAGTTCAACAAAGTCTTTATGGGGGGTGGGGAGGTAGATAATTGACATTTGAACTCAGGGCCTTGTGCTTGCTAGGCAAGCTCTCTACCATTTGAGCCATACCTTCAAAGAAGTTTTAATTAATGTCCATTGCATGCCTAACACTACTTGTAGCTGATACTGGACTATTTATCCTTCCTGTGCCTCAGTTTTACTCATCTACAGAATGGCAATAAAAGGAATAATACCATCTGACCAAGCTGCATGAGGATAAATGAGTGAATTCAAGTAAGTATCTGGCATTACAGTAAATGCTGAAAGCATGCTGGTGATTGTTAATGTCTTTTTTTGTTGTTGTTGTGCCAGTCTTGGGGCTTGAACTCAGAGCATGAGCACTGTCCCTGGCTTCTTTTTGCTCAAGGCAGCACTCTGCCACTTGAGCCACAGCATCACTTCCAGCTTTTTCTATATATGTGGTGCTGAGGAATTGAACCCAGGGCTTTATGTATATGAGGCAAGCACTTCTGCCACTAGGCCATATTCCCAGCCCATTCTTTGTTTTTTAACAGAAGCAAATAAACTGTTCAACCTATAGTGACCATATGCTCTTGCTTATTTTGTTTTATTTCCACTAAAGGCTGGTGTACTACCAGTTAGGCCATACTTTCATTTCCAGCTTTTTGGTGGTAAATTGAATGTGACAGTCTCATAGACTTCTCTGCCCGGGCTGACTTTGAACAATGATCCTTATATCCCAGCCTCTTGAGTAGCTATGGTTACAGGCCTGAGCCTCTAGTACCTGTCTGACTGTTAATTTATTATCTGTTCCCCATTCTTAACCTGGATAAAGCCCTTGCCCTGACATTCAAGGTTTGGTGGCTGGGGCCAAATCCCTGTTTTAGGTATCTCTCTCTGCCTGCCCCCTTTTTCTCCACCCCCCCTCTCTCTTACACACACACACACACACACACACACACACACACACACACACACACACACACTCACTTTATCCAAACTGAGACAACATTCAGAAAACTCTTCACCTGAGTTATTTCTTCCACTAGGGAAGCCCGCTATTCATTGGGCCTTCCTCCACTCAGTCTCTCAGTAATCCAAGTCCTTTGTGCTTCTATTCAATATCACTTACGCCAAGGATGGACACTGGTGGCTCACACCATAGCCCTATCTATTCAGGAGGCTGAGAACTGAGGATTGAGGTTTGAAGCCAGCTGGAGTAGAAAAGTTCACGAGACTCTTACCTCCAATTAACTACCAAAAAATTGAAAGTGGAAGTGTGGCTCAAGTTGGAGAGCACCAGCCCTGGTGCTCAAGCCCTGACTTTAAGCCACAATACCGGGGGTAAAAAGAAGACCCATTCCAAATCTCATAGCAGGAAGATCTAGTCCTAAATGGTTTCCCATGCACTGGGAACACCCCACTTAACCTAGTAGCTTGATCTGTATGGAAGGGATTGGTGTTTTTAACACTATGAACCCTTGCCTGGCCCACCAATAAACACTAAAGTGGTTAATCTCAATCCTGTGTTTAGGGCCCTGCTCAGTCTTCATGCCAGCAATGTTTTTCCCAACCACTACCTGCCTAGGAAATCTGCTTCTGCTTCTTGGACCCAGAACAAGGTGGCAGCCCTTTTGCCAATCATCCCTCTTTATGCCTTCTACCAGGTCCACACTCACCTGGGTTCCTTGGAGGATTCGCAAAGCTGGGTTGTATGTCTGCAACTATTGCCAGAAAGACCTTAGAATGCCTCAGGGAAGTGAGATGTGCAGTGCATGGAAGTTTTTGTGACTGAGCAACTCAAAGTGTAGGAACTAAGGCATCAGGAATGGATGAAGTACTGAGTGCATAGGAAAATGGCTGAAAAGTTGCACGAATGACTGAGAGGCACAAAGCCCGTGCATCAGTCCCCAGTATCTCCTCTTCCTCTACTTAATTTCTGGCAGATGAAATGCAGTAAGATAAGCACCTTAGACCCAGTGGTGGAAGCCCCTGCTGGGTGTGGCTGACTTTCTCATCTTTAATACCCTCTTTTCAGCAGAGTCTTGCCCCTCACTCACGAGAACTTGGGGAGCAAGGCTGTGCAGAGGCGCCGGCGGACGCGGGTGGGGTTGGGTCCACACGGAGGTGTGCACAGCCCCCAGGTAGTCCACTGTGACCAGGAGCCTTTCACTGTAATGAGGGGAGGGGGTCAGAGAGTCAACACCAGCAAGTTTCAGTGGGAAGGTATAGAAGGGTTCACAGCAGAGATGGAAGACCCTTGTCCCTGCCTGGGCTGCCCACCATCATAGTGTCATCTGTGGGTCCACTCACAGTTGCAGTTCTGGATGTTGTAGCAATGTCGGATATCCTGGTAATTTCCAGCACACCGCTGCCCATCAAACTTCCGACCCTTGCAAATCCTTGTGCGAGACTGCTGGCCCGGGATTTCATTACAGCTGATGGACTGCATGGGTAAGCGGCTGCAGGTGCCCCACTTCCCCCAGGCTTCCCACTCCCCATTCACTGCGAAGACAGAGGGCAAGCAGGGAGCCAGTGAGGTGGCTCAGGGGGCAGGAAGGAGGGAAGGCTATGAGAGTTGTAAGGGTAATAAGAAGTGTACAATGGGGATCAGAGGTAGAAGCAAGACTTCAGGGCCAAAGAACGGGGTGGGGGGGATTTAAAGCAGCAAGGCATCAGTTGTAGGCATAGGGTAGTGAAGATAGGCTGAGGGCTTAGGTATGAGAACAGTGCTTCTGGAGATGCTAACCAGGGCAGGGTACAGCTGTGTTGCAAATGTGGGTCCGGGTAGCATCACCAGCACAGAAGGGGCCCCCATGCTGGGGTGCAGGTTGATTACATGATCGCCGTTCCAGTGCCTGTCCTAAGCCACACGTCACAGGACAGGGAATCACAGGTCCCCATGGCCCCCAGCCTCCAGCCACTGTTGGAAAGGGGAAGGCAGTGAGGAAAAAGTCCACTTTAAGCTTTCCTTCAGTCCCCAGACCCTTGAGGCATTCCTCAAATGAAGAGCTTCATAGCCCTATGGTATACAAACTGTTCTAGAAATGACAGAGCATATGTGCCCCAAACTAAGAGTCCACAGACAGTGTGTGAATGGCCTCATCTTTGCACACCTGGGCAGGGTGGCAGGCCAGTGCAGCCTCGGTGCTCATAGGCTGCTCCTGAGCAGGGCTTTCCAGGAGGACGCTTGGAGGGCTCTGGTGCAGAACACGTGCGGCTTCGTGTCTCCTTAGGTTCTTGGGATCCACCCCGGCAGGTGCCTGAGCAGGGGCTCCAGGAGCTCCAGACAGCCCAGGCCCCATGTGCTGTGGGAGAGGTGGGAGAGATACAGAGGTAGTCAGGCTCAAGGAAGTCCTCTCACCCTGCTAGTTACTTCCTGTAACCCCATAGACCCACCCTGACTCTGGGTGTCCCATTCACATCGTGTGGCTGTCCTCACTCACTTGGGCAGACCTGCTTGGTATCACAGGCCTCTGACTTCCGGGCCTCTCCAGGGCAGTGGCCCCCACACTTGGGGACAGGCTGATCACATGCTCTCTGACGAGTCCTTGTTCCTTTGGAGCAGGTGACAGAGCAAGGCCCCCATGGTCCCCACTCAGACCATCCACCCATTTCTATGGGAGAGAAGGGGACAGGATGAAATTGGAGATGATATTCAAGGTTGTTTCCTTATGTACCCTATATCAGCTAATCCTATCCTCACATCCCATCCCTACCCTACCATTAATGTCCCTGTTGATCTGGACTATGGCAACAGACTTAGAAAAACACTGGTCCCTTTGCTTCACCCCTCAGGGACAGTCTGTCCTGTTTTCAAATCAAGTTGGATGGAATTTCTTCCCTGCCTACAATGGGAATCACTCAGACTAAAGCCAGTGTCTTCCCTTCCACCCACTCTCCTTCAGTCTCCCCAGATCCTTAGTGTCTCACAGGGACAGGCCCTGGCTCCAGGGGCTGGGTTTCAAAGAACACATGCCTGCCTCCCTGATCCTCACCAGGACAACATGGCTGGTCCTCACAGGCCTGTAGCTGCCACTCCAGTGTTCCAGGAGCCACCTTCTCAGGACACTGCCCGCCCCTGCCTACACAGCGCCGATGTCGTAGCTGGGACCCTTCAGAACATGTCACTGAGCAGGGAGCCCATGAGGACCATGGTGACCATCGTGGGGACCTGTGGAGAGGAGCATGTGTCCCATCTGGGGATGAACAGACAGGATGGCATGTGGGATTCCAGAGTGTGCATAGAAACAATAATGGTGCTGGGTAAAATATATAAATGATTGGATGAGGACTAGCCCTTAGGGATGCTGAGGGATTGAATGGGAAGAGGTTGGGAGTGAATGGAGTAAATGTCACTTCTCTTCATGGCTGGGTCCTTGAAGTTACCCTTAGGCATCCCTCAAGGACAAAGCCAAGTAAAGTAAGCAAATGTAAGGACCTGGAGCCTTGAACTGCTCCCAGAAACCCAACATGCCCACCACCCTGTAATGTAGCAGGCAGACAGGAAGTGCTCAGTAAATGGGAGACCTCAACCCAATGGGCTGAGGGTCCTTTAGAAACACCCTACATAGATTTATCCTCAACCTCTTGCTTTGTCCTGAGTATTCCACCAAAGCATAAGAGATATGAACTATGGACATAACTAGGGACTCAGAGCTGTTCTTAAAAATCCCCAAGCCAGGAATATGGCCCAGTGGTAAAGTGCTCACCTCGTATACATGAAGCCCTTGGTTCTATTCAACATCACATATACAGAAAGCCAGAAGTGGCGCTATGGTTCAAGTGGTAGAATGCTAGCCTTGAGCAAAAAGAAGCCAGTAACAGTGCCCAGGCCCTGAGTTCAAGCCCCAGGAGTGACCAAAAAAAAAAAAAAACCAACAAAACCCAAGCCCTAACCTCAGGAGGCTGAGTTCTCAGGATTGCAGTTCGAAGCCAGCCCAGGCAGAAAAGTCCATATGACTCTTATCTCCAAGTAAGCACCAAAAAAAGCCAGAAGTGGAGGTGTGGCTCAAATGGTAGAGCTTTAGCCTTGAACATAAAAGATCAGGCCCTGAGTGCAAGCCCCAGGAATTGTAACCCAAAAAAATCCCCAAGCCTCCCATCCTCACAGTGTCTCTGGACCACATAGGAAGTGGTGATAAAATACATTTAGAAGACAACAAGGGTTGTGTTAATATAGGCTGAAAGTCATCATTAGGAGATTACTGATACTCTGAAATCCCCAAGCTGCCACCCAGCCCCTGCAATGTGCCTACTATGGAGGAAGTGCCAGACAATGTGGAGTGTCATCACAATTAGGGGCCCAGAATCACCCCCAAATTCCCCCAAACCCTTCCATTCCCACAATGTGTCTGTATACAATAAGTAGTCGATAGACATGAGCTCTTATCACATCTAGGTGACTGGAATTACCTTCTGGAAATATCTAAATTGCACACTACCTGCAATGCTTACAGGAAGTGCTGTAACTGGTTCTCAACTAGGGCTGTTCCGCCCCGCACCGGATCTTTGGCAATGTCTGGAGACATTTTTTGATTGTATCAACAGGTGTGGGGAGTTGCTATTTGCATTTGGGAGGAGGCCAGGAATGTTATAAACTATCCTACATGCCCAGGTCAGCACCCATAACCCCAACAAATTTTTCAGCTCCAAATGACAATGGTGCCAAGGTTGAGATACTCTGAACTATGGGGCTGGGCACAGTGGCTCACTCCTATACACACAGCTACTGAGGAGGCAAAGACCAGGATTGTGGTTCAAGGCCAGCCCAGGCAAAAAGTTAGTAATATTGTATGTCAACAAACAAATTCAGTATGGTGGTGCATTTATGTAACATCAGCTGCTTGGGAGGCCTAAATAGGGCGATCATGATTCAAGGCCTGCTCAGGCAAAAAGTGTAAGATCACATTCGAAAACCCAAAGCAAAAAGGACTTGGAGTGGTAGAATGCTTACCTACCAAGTGCAAGGCCCGAGTTCAAAGTCCAATACCCCCATAAAAGAAAGGGAGGGAGAAAGAGGGGGAGGAGGGGGGGGGATAGAAAAAGGAAGGAAGGAAGGAAGGGACACAGGGTTAAGGTCATAATCTGGGCCTTGTGGGCCATCCTTGGAAGTTCTAGAGAAAAACCAAGCCCAGTTCTAGGTGACAGTCCTCTTGGCCTTCCCCTAGCCCGCTCCCTCGAACCTGCATGCCTGACAGAGCCCACTACCATGCTCCTGGAAAGCATAGGCAGAGTTGAGACAGCAATCCTCCGCACGGACGCCTCCCCCCAGCAGGCCCTGGCACTTGCCAGTTAACTCTTCATACTGGGTGAAACAAGTCACTGGATCTGAGCCTGTAACAAGACCAGGGGAGGAGGAGATGGTCAGGGGTCCAGTGGGCCTGGGTGCCCCTGAGAGACAGCTAGGTCTTTGCCTACTTACCTGTGGCTGGCAGCATGAGTAGCAGCAGTAGTAGTAACCGAGGGACCTGCACTTGGACAGTCATGTTGAATTCAGCAGCCCTGCCGATCCGCCAGAGGAAGAGAGGGGGCCCAGTCTTTATCTGGGCTGACCTGCTCTGGGAAAGAGGAACCTAGGGGTGGCAGGAGGAACTGAGAGGGTAATGGTGCAGGCCTCTTCAACTCTGGCCTCTCTCATATCCCCTCTGCCTCCTCCCCTCTCCATTTCCTGTGTCACCCTTGGTACTGTTTTCTTTGTCATCCAATCCCCAGCACCCTCCTCCACTTCACCTAGCACCCTTTCAATGTTCCATGGCCCATGGAGAAAGTCCCACTTAAAGAACAATGGAGCCCGAGAGTCTGGAGCAAGAACCTTTTAGCAATGTAGGCTTGGGCAAGTCACTTCATCTCAAAGCCTGGTACCAGGTATGGAAAATGCATGATTCTCACAATGCAAGGGAGAACCTCAGCTCATGGAGGTGTTGGGTGAGGGGGGAATGAAGGTAGCCTTGCTCAAAGGGGACAGGGGTATTGAGGCTCTCCATCTTGACTTAACCCTGCCTTCTTCTTTCCTAAAAATGAGGTTCCCTATGATCATCATGGGTGTGGTGGGGGGAATACAAGGGAAGTGAGAAGGGGAAGTGTCAGAGTGTGGAGATTCCAAAGGGAGTGGAACTGGGTATCCAATGCCCTGGGAGGCTCAGGGGTGGGGGATGGGGATGGAAAGGAGGGAAGAGGCTGGGCCATGGTCCATTAAAATACATTTGGCAAGTAATGAACCCAACTTGGGCCTGTTTCCTGCTCACAGATAGTACCTACACAGCATAGGTCAGGTTCGTGGTGGACCGTGGAAATTAACATTTTTTTTGCCAGTCCTGAGGCTTGAACTCAGGGCCTGAGCACTGTCCCTGGCTTCTTTTTGCTCAAGGCTAGCACTCTACCACTTGAGCCACATCACCACTTCCAGCTTTTTCTGTTTATGTGGTGCTGAGGAATTGAACCCAGGGCTTCATGCATGCTAGGCAAGTACTCTATTGCTAGGCTACATTCACAGTCCCGGAAGTTAACCTTTAAAAAGTACTTAGAGCTGGGTGCTGGTGGCTCACACTTGTAATCCTAGCTACTCAGGGGGCTGAGATCTAAGGATTGAGGTTTGAAGGCAGCCTAGAAGGAAGGTCTGTGAGATTCTTCAAATAACCACCAAAAAGTAGGAAGTTGAACTGTAGTTCAAGTGGCAGAGCACCAGTCTTGAGCGGAAAAAGCTAGGGGACAGTGCCGAGGCTAAATTCAATCCTCAGTATTGCCCCCCTCCCCCAAAGTACTTATAATAGCACCTGCCATAGAGTAAGGACTGCTTATTAAACTTACCTGGTCAACATTGATCTCATTGAAACTGTGTCTTACTGTGTAGCTTAAGCTGGCATGGGACTATATAGCCCAGGCTTGGCCTTGAATTTGAAATTTTCCCGCCTCAGCCTCCAGAGTGCTGAATCAATTACACAGGTATAAACCACTACATCCAACTTCATTCACCACTTATCAAATACTTATGGGATTTGAGACGTGGTTCTCAGAATTATATGGAGCAGAGAATAGGACAAAAATCCTGGTCCCCTAGGGACTTACACTGTAAAGTAGGAGACAAGCAATACATTGAGGCCCTCTCCAGATATTCTACTTGAATGGCATTCCTGCCAGTCTCTAGCCCAGTGGCTCTCAAGCTGTAGTGTGCATCAGAATGACTCATAGGGGGGCTGGGAATATGGCCTAGTGGCAAGAGTACTTGCCTCGTATACATGAGGCTCTGGGTTGGATTCCTCAGCACCACATATACAGAAAATGGCCAGAAGTGGCACTGTGGCTCAAGTGGCAGAGTGCTAGCCTTGAGCAAAAAAGCCAGGGACAGTGCTCAGGCCCTGAGTTCACGGCCTAGAACTGGCCAAAAAAAAAAAGAATGACTCATACGATTTGATAAAACTATATATTGCTGCGCCCCATAGGTTCAGGGTAGGGCTGCAGAATATGCATTTCTTCTTTTCTTTCTCTGCCAGTACTGGGGTTTAAACTCAAGGTCTCACAGTCTACCTTGGCTTTTTTTGCTCAAGGTTGGCACTCTACTACTTCAGCCACAGCTCCACTTCTGATTTGTTGATGATTAATTGGAGATAAGAGTCTTACAGTCTGTCTAGGATGGCTTTGAACTGCAATCCTATGATCTCAGCCTCCAGAGTAGAATTACAGTAGTGAGCCACAGGTGCCCAGCTAATTATACATTTCTAACAAGCTCCCAGATGACACTGATGCTACTGGTCTGAGGAACACACTTTGAGTCTCACTAGTCTAGTCCTTTAAGCCTTATTATTTTCTTGAGGGGTGTGTCTCATCTAAAGGAAACAATGCTATGAGCTCCTTGTTTTACTGTTAATAATGAACTGCTCTTTAGCCCATTTCCTTGCCAGTAAACCTGAGCTCCACAGACCTGCTATTTTCCTTTTTCATAAGCCCAAGTGAGCAAAATTCAAGTGTTTGCTTCAAAAGCATAAGTCTTTGTCCAGGTGTGGTGGTACAGACCTATAATCTCAACACTTGAGACAGGAGGATTATGAGTTTGAGTTCAGTCTGGGCTATAGTGAGATTATCTTTAAAAAAAATCTTGTGGGCTGGGAGTATAGCTCAGTGGTAGAATACTCTCTTTCTCTTCTCTCTCTCCTTGAGAAAGACAGAAAGGTGAGGCCTCATTTCTTCATTCATAAAGAAAAAACATTCTACAAATGAAAACAATTTGGTCAAGGGTTAAAAACAGAATCTCATTAAGAATGCTGCTCATTTTCTGGGAAATCTGGTTTGTTAATATTTGTATCCATTATAGACAACATATTGTGTTCTCTGAACATGTACTTGAACAAAGGGGTCTAGTTAAAGATTCTAAGACTTCAGCTGTCAGGGCTAGTATTATCTTGTGAAAACAAACTCCCCAAGAAACCTGCAATTCTGCCTGACTGCTTTATTTAATCACTTGTTGCCCTGGAAATAATGTTATAATCGATACTTCCTTTGTTCCTAAACTGCATAACTACTCAGGAGTTTCTGTGGACGAGGATTGTCAGAGCCTTTTCTCCCACACATTTAGGTATTCAAATGCCTTAGCAGATTGCTTATGTAAACAAAGAGAAGAGAGTGTCTGTTCTTATATTATGGGATTAATGTATTAATAAATACACTTAGGGTATTTATTTAGTGTATTTAATATGTTAATGTATTGTTTCTTGTCAGTTTTACTTGCCTCAAAATGGCAGAAGGTGGTTTATTTTTTTACCTTCTTTTCTTTTTGCGGGGGGGGGGGGGAAGGGGGCGCAGTTCTGGGGCTTGAACTCAGGGCTCAGGCATTGTCCCTGAGCTTTCTAGCTCAAGACTAATGCTCTACCAGTTGAGCCACAGCGCCACATCCTTTTCTTTGGTGGTTATTTTGAGATGGGTTTCATAGACCTTCCAGCCAGGTTGGCTTCACACCTCAATCCTTAGATTGCAGCCTGCTGAGTAGCTAGGATTATAGGCATGAGCCACCAACACCTGGCTTTTGAGACAGGGTCTTAATATGTGGCCTACTCTCCTTGAGTTTGTAAGCCCCTTGTCTCAGCCCCACATCTGAATGACAGAACTGCAGGCATGTATCTCCACCTCTGGCAATAGCAGGGAATTTTCGTCTGGGTAACTTCTGGGACTTTGGTGCATTACATGGGTGCTGATGAACAAAAGTGCAATTAACATCTGCTGGGTGATCAATAAATAAAACTTGAGATAACTGGGTAAATGCTAACAGAACAGTTTGAGGAGATAAAAACTTGGGCATCATCTTCAGGGATAAGTCCTGTTTCATGACAGGAACAGGTAAAGACCACCTAGAGAGGGAACATGAGAAGGGAATCCCAGGCAAACCCTAGAGGAAACCCAGCTTTTCACATTTTGGAGAAATGGAAAGAGCCAGCCCCAGGGATGGAGCAGGAGGAGTCTATGGAGGAAGAGGAAAGACAGACATGATCTCATCTGGTCTCCATCATGTTTTCTTTTTTTTTCTGGCCAGTCCTGAGCCTTGAACTCAGGGCCTGAGCACTGTCCCTGGCTTCTTTTTGCTCAAGGCTAGCACTCTACCACTTGAGCCACAGCACCACTTCTGGCCATTTTCTATATATGTGGTGCTGAGGAATTGAACCTAGGGCTTCATGTATACACACTCTTGCCACTAGGCCATATTCCCAGCTCCTCCATCATGTTTTCTCATGCTTGAGTTTTGGGTTTTGTTTTTGCCAGTCCTGGGGCTTGAACATAGGGCCTGGGCACTGTCCCTGAGTTTCTTTTGCTCATGGCTAGCACTCTACCACTTGAGCCACAGCACCACTTCTGGCTTTTTGTGTTTATGTGATACTGAGAAACTGAACCCAGGGCTTCATGCATGCTAAGCATGCACGCTACCAATAAGCCACATTCCCAGCCCGACAACTTGAGTTTGTTGTTGTTGTTTTTTTAAACCTACATACAGTTCTGGGTTTCCAGACTCTGTTGTCTCTTTTATAAAAAGGCTCACAAGCACACTCAACCATAGCCCTCAGACACTGTCCCTCTCTCAGGGAGTTATGTGTGTCTTGTATGTGTGACAGTCTTGCAGGCTTTCGCCACCATGCTAAGCTCTTATACAGTACCATCCAGTCTTTTTGCTTCAGGCTGACACTCTTACCACTAGAGCCACAACAGTTCCACTTCTGTCCTTTTTTGGTACTTAATTGGAGATAAGAGTTTCACGGATTTTCCCACATAGGCTGCTTCAATCCATGACCCTGAGATCTCAGCCTCCTAAATAGCTAGGGTTACAAGCATGAGCTGCTGATGTCCAGCTGCAGTCACAATGTCTGCCATCTCTCATACACATAACACACACAGCGACAATTTTCCATAGTTTTTCTCACCACATTACCAACTTGCAGTTCTTAATCACTGTTTTTGACACATACCATCACAACAGTGTCTCTCAATCAGCCTCTATCTCACACCCTTTGCCCTTCACACAAAATCATGCCTGTCACACTCAGTTCATCCTGACGACATCAGGGGAAAAGATACCACTAGCTTCCAGGAACACCTTTAAAAATATATATTTACAGGAACAATTCCCCATTCTCTGGGACTTTTAGAAAAAAAGGTCCATTTTGGGGAAGTAAAATAAACAGTGGAGACGAGTGTAGCACCGTCCCCCAAATCACCAATCCCCAGGTCTCCAGGCCTGGGCTGGACTGGTATTGACAGGTGAGCCCAGGAGTACTTTGAACCCACCCTCTCCAGCCTGGCATTCCCGGCCTGGAACTCCCAAACTATAAGACAGGCTTTATTTCCCCCATTCCTCCCTCCCAACTCCAGGGACACTTAAAGGGTCCTTTGCACCCGCCCGCAGGAAATTGGAGGGCTGGGAGGGAGGGAGCTGAAAATACATGTTTGGTATCAAAAATAAACACTTGGGGGGGTGGCAGGAAGATTCCCCCCAAATCCCTTCCTTCCTTCCCACCCACCCACCCTAAAACAGGAAGAGATGCTTCCCTCTCCCATATTGAAAAGCCCCATTTAAAAATAGATTATACTATCAAAATGGCAAGGGGTGGGAGAGAGGGAGATCTGGAGTACTGGCTGGAGGGGTCCCCCAGACGGGGACCACTCAAAAAAATCCCTCCATTGGGAGGCAACAGGCAGGACCCCAGGGAATTTGGCAGACAAAGGAATGGCTTCTCAGTGGGAAGAACAACAAAAGGGGTGTTCTTCCCTGGCCAAAATGTTGGTTGCGAAAAGGATAAACTGTCTGAGAGAAAAGTTAGGGAGGAGGGAATTGTTATCCCAAGGGTGTAATTCCTCCTTGATGGACTCTCAAACTGTTAAACTGTACAATTTCTTCCCTGGACCCTTAGGTATAACCAGGAATAATAAAACAAACTATCTCTTCTACCCACACCCCAAAATATTGACAGGGCTCCCTCATCTCCCCAAGCGCAGGCTGAGAAATAAAGAAAGGTCCTTCTCAAGCCAGACCCCGATTGTCTTGTCTTGAGGATAAAAAAGTGAGAAGATTAAGGAAATGTCTCAACCACCCCCTAAAAGGATCGGGCCAGATTCCTCCCAGTGGCCTTCAAAAAATAAATAAATAAACCGCCTCTACCATGGAAGTAGGAGACGTGTAAAGGCGGCCACTGAAGGATTGGCAAAGGGAGAAGTTGTATGTTTTCGGTGGAAGAGTTAGTGAGTGAGAGATCCTTCTTCCCAGGAATCCCCACCCCATCACAACCAAAGCACAAGTCACTTAGTTGTTCTATGTTTCTCCTTGAGATGGCTGGCTGGAGAGAAGTTCAGGGGTATGGATGGAGTGACCCCAGAAGGGGGTGTTAGTGGTGGTGGTGATGGAAGTCATGGCTTCTGAGGCCCTGGGGAGAGCACCACGGGGGTCGAGAGGCCATCCACGCTGATGGAAGGGATGTGCACCTGTGCGCTGCCGCTGGACGGAAACTGGGGGAAAAATATGGAGAGGTCATAGATGGGGCCATGCTAACATCTCTCACCCTCTCCAAGATGGTGTGTTTGTGTGGGAAAATCCTACCTGGAAGGAGAGCTTGGCTGGACTGCGGGGCGCAATGGGACTCAGGGTGCTCCAGAAGTGAATGCTGGGGGGCAGCGAGCTGGGTGTCAGCAGCACCGGGGTCTGTGAGGAAGGGTTGGTCAGAGCTCAAGTAAACAGAAGAAAGGTGTGGGAAGATGGAAGGAACATGGCCTCTGCCCCACCATATATTTCCTACTCAGATTTCCATAGTCATTCCTCAGAAGCTCACAGCACTGGACCATAACTGCTAAGGCTATGCCTATGGTATCTGAACCTCTCCACTCACTCCCTCTTAAGTTTCTGAGACCTTACTGGGCAAGACAATCCAGTACCTTCTATTCACTTGTTTACAGACCTCACAAGTGACCATCCTCATAACAGTTCATGGTCAACTTGCGATTCTTAGGTTCCATCTGCGTACCTCACTGGGAAACTCAGTAACAAATGCCAGACTCTTAAGGGTCCCTGCTCAGGTTCCTTCAAGCCCTGTCCTACCCAAAATAGTTCCCAAAGAAAGCCTGAGTTCCCTAAGTGCCACCCACAAAGTCCCTAGACAGGCTCATCTTCAATTAAGCCTCCTCCCTCCAAGCCTCAGCTCAGACCACCTCATTCAAAGGCTCCACCCTCTTAGTATTCAACCTCAGGTGCCCAACTCTAATACCTGTCAGTCACCGGCCAAGTGCCAATCCCTCCCATCCCAGATGCTAGCCCTGCCCCTCACGGACACTCACTAATGTATGCGTAGGTAGCAGAGACGGTGTCAGCGCCGGTCCCGGAGCCTGCAGACCAGAGCCAGTTCCTGATCCGGGAGTCCGCTCAGGTCCTGGTCCACTCAGCAGGCTCGGGCTAAGTGGAAGTTCCAGATCTCGGGGTTTCCGGCCCTTCTGGGGCTGAGCAATCTCAGAGGTGGAAGCTGAGAGGCCACCCACTGGGGCCGTTGTTTCCATAAGTACTGTGGGCAGCCGGGCTTGCAGGCCCTCCGTGGCCGGGACTTCTGGATCACCCTTGGCAGCTTCCCGCCCCAATCCTGCCTCCCCTGAAGCTTGTAGCTCCTCCTTGGGCCCCTCTACTTTCACTTGTGGGGGCAATGGGCGGCCCGGACTTGGCTCCACATTCAGCTCTTCTGATTTCTTGTTTGGGGCCTCAGGAGGGGTCAAGATGACCTGGGAGAAGGGTGAGCACAAGGAGGTATATAAGGATTGTTGGGATAGAGAACTTTTCTCCCATGGGACACCCAATTATTTCCCTAAGGTGAGAATTGGTACTGGAGGCATGGCTGCACATGAAAGTATGTCCACCAATAAGACACTGGACTCCATGGAAATGAGGCTTTCTCTGTGGCAGATCCTTCTATGAGATAGGGGACCCAGGGTGAGACAATTTAATGGGGGCCAGACACTCTAGATAGCACCCTCATTCATGAGAACACTGGCACTCAGAAATATGCTTTTTTGTGCTGGTCCTTGGATTTGAATTCAGGGCCTTGGGTATGGTCCCTTAGCTTTTTGCTCAAGGCAAGCACTCTACCACTTGAGTCACAGCTCCACTGTAGTTTTTTGGGTGATTAATTAGAATACAGACTTTTCTGTCCCAATTGGCTTTGAACTGGGAACCTCAGATCTCAGCCTCCTGAGTAGCTAGGATTATAAGTGTGAGCCATTAGTGCTTGTCTCAGAAATGTATTTTTACAGACCAGAGGCATTTGCTTCACTGAGAAACCCATTAGGGTACAAATCTAGGGGCCTGGCCCCAGACATATACAAATCAGGGCTGGGAGTATGGCCTAGTGGCCTCGTATACATGAAGCCCTGGGTTCGATTCCTCAGCACCACATATATAGAAAAAGCTGGAAGTGGTGCTGTGGCTCAAGTGGCAGAATGGTAGGTAGCCTTGAGCAAAAAGAAGCCAGGGACAGTGCTCAGGCCCTGGGTTCAAGCCCCAGGACTGGCAAGATGGTTACACAAATCAGATTGCTGGGCCCCACCTATCTGTTGGTAACAAGTCATCCAGGTGATTCTGATGGGTGCTAAGGGGTGAGAACCTGTGCACTAAATATGTGCAGAGCACCTACTACATGCAGAGGAGCTAATTGTACCGTGCTTACCCTCCCTCTTGCTTCTGGGGATCTGTGTAATTCTCCTCTTACCTCTTTCTCAAAGTGGACTTCCTTTCTTGCTTCCTTCCTTCCTTCCTTCCTTCCTTCCTTCCTTCCTTCCTTCCTTCCTTCCATGATGTCCTTTAATAGGACTCCTATGTCCCTTCTATCTGTCTTGACCCCCTTCAGTATGAATGTCCATATTCCAGTACTTGCCTGCAGAGGCAGGCCAGCTTCTTCCACCTCCAGGCAGGCCTCCAAGGGGTTTGGACTGGCACTCCTGCTCCTTGAGGGGGGTGCTGCTGCTCCTGAAGAGCCAGTGTTGGGGAGCACCGACGCAGGCCGAGGGTGAGGAGGTACCTGTGGCTGTGGCTGCAGGGACTGGATTGTGAAGGTGGAATAGAGGCCGGAACGCATATATTCATTCCGGCTACTGCGTGCCAGGCTGCCAGGACCCGCCACTCCTGCACTCTTGGGTGTACCTGGCTTTCCGGTGGCAGTGTCTCCGGATGCAGCATGTGTGGCAGCAGGGGCAACATTTACCACTGCAGAGGCTACAGTCACTTCAGGCTGGGGTGGGCAGTCCTCTGTGGAGCACCCTGCAACTTCTGGGTAGGACACAAACTTGTAGACAAACTTCTGGCCACTCACCTTTCGGATTATATTCTGGAAAGGGAGGGGACAGATTTGAGAGTTTTAGAGGAAACCGGGGAGGGTGAGAGGGGGGATGCTGAGGGGTCTTCCTTCCTACTTGCTCTCATCTGTTTCTCAAATGTGGGCTCCTTTCTCACTAACTCTTTTTGCTTCCAGATGTTCCTCTCTGTCCCAGCCCCACTTCTCCTTCTCTGTCCCCCTCCACAATTCCTTATCCTTTCCTTCCAGATCACTCAAAGCCCATTACTCTTAATCTCCAGCCTTCCAAGGCTCTATTTCACAGTGGGACCCAATTACAGGAGTAGGTGAGGACCAGGGGTTAACAGGGTGCAGGTGGCTGCTGGGACATAGTTTTGGAGACTAGCCAGTGCAATAGTACAAGGAAATGCCAGAAGAGACTACATTGATGTAGGTGAATGGGGTGAATTGTTGGTATGGAGGATTCTTTAAAGCTCTTGACATAGACAAGGAACAAGGCAGGTCACTGCTAAGGATGGGGAGGTCCCATATTAGTACTGTGCTAGAGAGGTTAAAGCACTAAGAAAAGGAAGTACCTGAAAGCAACTAGATAAGAACAGTTAGATATTGGTATAGATATTGAAGGAGGATCTCTGGTGAAAGTGGGCCAGAGCATGTTAGGACACATGTGCTCTAAAGTGTCTCAGGGTTGTTATGGTGGTCTCAGAAGACAAAACAAGGTAGCATCATTGATACTGTTCTGGAAGTCTAAACCAAGGGATAAAATAGTAAATGCAGTAAGTGTCATGAATCACAAAGGATGGGAAGTACAGATCTGCTTGTGGGGGCACTAGGCTATTCTTGGGACGCCCTTTTTTATGACAGTCCTTAGACTTGAACTCAGATCCTGTGCACTGTCTCTAAGCTTTTTTGCTCCAGGCTAGTGCTCTACCACTTGAGCCATAGCTCCACTTCCAGCTTTTTGGTAATTAATTGGAGATAAGAGTCTCATGGGACTTCCTTTTGCGCGCTGGCTTTGAACTGTGATCCTCGGATCTCAGCTTCCTGAGCAGCTAGGATTACAGACTGCTAGTCTGAGCTGCTAGTGCCTGGTTCTTCATGATGGTCAGGTGTGTCACAGGGTAGGCTTGTATTTATTAGAACAGGAATAAAGAGATAATTTGTTGATTTTTTGGATATTTCTGCTTAAGGCAATCAAATGAAAACTAGTATAAATGTTGGAGGGGGTTAAGGCACTGGTCTTGTCTAAGAGGACAGGGTGAAGAAAATCTAAAATTTTAGCTATAGGAATATGATGATGCCATAAAGCAACTGTGAGAAATGTTGAGAAGGACCAGTGCTCTTCTCAGAATCCAATAGAATAGGGTGTAGAGCTGTTATCACACATGTGATCTGGAGGTTTTAGCTGAAAGAATAAGGGAAGGGGGCTGGGAATGTGGCTTAGTGGTAGAGTGCTTGCCTAGCTTGCATGAAGCCCTGGGTTCGATACCTCAGTACTACATACACAGAAAAAGCCAGAAGAGGTGCTGTGGCTCATGTGGTAGAGTACTAGCCTTGAGCAAAAGAAGCTCAAGGACAGTGCCTAGCTCTGAGTTCAAGCCCCACGACTGGCAAAAGAGAGAGAGAGAGAGAGAGAGAGAGAGAGAGAAGGAAGGGAAGTGTTGGAGGTTCCAGAAAATTAAGTAAGGAAATATTAAATGTTAGTGAAATATCATCAGGATTGTTTTGACTGTAGGATTAAGAATATGGAATATTCTGATATAAGAGAAGATTAGGAAGTAACTTGGGGAGCCCAGCACTGGTCTAAGTGTTCTAAGGTAACACAATGGGGACCAGTCACTATTAACAATGCTTTCCAAGTTTGGATACAAGAATAAGGCAAAAGTCAAAAGCAGATGGCTCATGCCTGTAATATTAGCTACTCAGGAGGTTGAGATCTGAGGAATGTAGTCTGAAGCCAGATTGGATAGGAAGAAGGTTTATGAGACTCATCTCCAACCCAAAAAGCTAGAAGTAGAGCTATGGCTCAAGTGATAGAGTGCCAGCATTGAGAGGAATAAAAAAGATAAAAAGCTAAGGGACAGTGCCCAGACCCTGAGTTCAAGCCTTAGTGCCAGCGTGCACACACATACACAGACACACAGACACAGACACAAAGACACATACACAAATAAAGCACAAAAACGAAATATACAGGGCATGGCAGGGCAGCATTGCTTTGGGAATCTCAGTGAGTAGGGTAAAGCTGAGTTAGTATTAGTACTGCTGTAGGGTTATAGCCAAAGTAGTAAGAAAATAAAACAACTGAGGTAAATATTTGGGGGCTCACATTGGTTTGAGAGTACCAGTAGATAAGATTAAATGTTAATACTGTTTTCAGAGTTCAGGCTATATTGATCACAACAAAAAAAAGAAATTTCTAATACAAATTCAGAGGATCCCAACCATGGGTCTCTGAGGCCATACCTTGTCATAGTAGTACCGCAAAGCCCGGCTGAGCTTGTCATAATTCATATTGGTTTTGTTCTTCCGCAGGCCCCACAGCCGGGCCACCTCCTCTGCATCCACCAGCTTGAACTCACCACCATCCCGTGAGGTCCAGGAGATGATGTGGCCATTACCCTGCTCTCTCAGCAGCTGCAGCAGAAACTGCCACAGGGTCACAGATGGGTCCATCACTGGGGGAGCGCTCACGCCATCCCAGGGGTACCTAGAGGGCAGACAGTTAGAACTGAGAAGCTGTGGAGAGAAGGGGCAGAGGACAGCAAGACTCCTTTCTTATCACCTTGCCTCCTCCTCTGTCCCCAAATCCCACTACAATTTTTTTTGCGGGGGGCAGAAGACTGTAGCTGGCAAGATAATGCCAAGGCCCAAAGATGTCTATCCTATTAGTATATTATATTACATAATAAGAAAGAACTCTGCCAGGCTCTGGTAGCTCATATCTATAATCCTAGCTACTCAAGAGGCTGAGATCTGAGGATCACAGTTGGAAGCCAGTCTGGGAAAGAAAGTCTGTGAGACTCTTATCTCCAGTTGACTACCAAAAAAAGCTGGAAGTAGAGCTGTGGCTAAGTGGTAGAATGCCAGACTTGAGCAAGAAAGCTCAGGGACAGAACCCAGGCCCTGAGTTCTAGCCCCAGGAGCAGCAAAAGGAAGAAAAGAAAGAAGAAAGGAAAAAAAATCATTGAGATGAAATTAAGATGAGAGAGAAAATTTTGGTTTATTTAATGATGGCAATTTCATCATATGAGCTCTGAAAAGCAAAAAAGGGAAGCAGAAAGAGAGCAGAGATGGAATGGTAGGGGAAGGAGAGTTTGCAAGGCAAGGGCAGATCTAGAGGGACCAACCTGCCATCTGAAATAGGAAGCGGGGGGGGGGGGGGGGGGTGGTCCAAGACAAGGGATGTGGGCACCTTAAAGCTGTAACAACCCTCAGCTGATAGCCAATCAGAAAACAAGGACTTTGTTCTACAACTTGAGGAATTGATTCTGTTAACAATCTGATTAGCAGAAAATGATAGTTACTCAGCCTCTATAAAGAGTACAGTGTTGCCAATACTTTACTGTTAGCTTGATGAGAGCAATGTGGGGTTTCTGATCTACATAGAACTATCAGATAATAAATGTTTTCTTTATTGAGACAAGAGTTTCACTTTGTAGCCCAGAACTCAAATTTAAAATCCTTCTACCTCAGTTTCCCAAATTCATGGATTATAAATGTGTGTTAGCATACCCACGTATGTGTGTGTGTGTGTGTGTGTGTGTGTGTGTGTGTATGTGCAGGTCCTAGGGCTTGAACTCAGGGCTTGGGCACTTTCCTTCAACTTTTTTTTTTTCTCAAGACTAGCTAGCTCTCTGCCACTAGAGCCACATCTCCACTTCCAGCTTTTCTGGTGCTTAACTGGAGATAAGAGTCTCTGGGACATTACTGCCAGGGTTGGCTTTGATCCTTGATCCTCGATCTTAGCCCCCCCCACCCCCCAGTAGCTAGAATTACAGGCGTGAGCCACCAATGCTTGGCAAAATAATATGATTCTATAAAGAAGCTTGAATTTCAAACAAGTTGTCACAGCAAGACTAGAAAACTAGTGCAATGCTTCTCATGTGAGTTTTTTTGATCTGTTTTGTTTTCATGTGCTGGTACTGGAGCTTGAATTCAGAGCCTAGGTGCTGTCCCTAAGCTTTTTTTTGCTTAAGGCTAGAGTTCTACCACTTGACTCACAGTTCCACTATTGGCTTTTTGCTGGTTAAAGTCTCACAGACTTTCCTGTCCTGGCTGGCTTCAAACCTCAATTCTCAGATCACAGCAACCCGAGTAGCTAGGATTACAAGAGTGAGCCACTGGCCCTGTCTATATCATGTTTTGTTTTCTTCAAAACAAGGATTCACTATGCATGGCTATGAGCTTTTTAAAAAAAAATCACATCAATGTTAAGATCTTCAGGAGATGCCTTTGTAAGAATCTTGCAAGTACTGGTCACTAAACATGGGGCTGCCTTGCTCTGCTGAATAGTCTTCAGGTCTCAGCCCAAAGGTGCTTTTTATGAAGACTTTCTTTATCTGTCCCTGTATCCTTAGCCCTCCCCAACCTACGACTGTCCCTGTACTTCTTTTTTGCAGTGGTAGGGATTGAGTCTAGGGTCTTGTGCATATGCAAAGCATGTACTTTACCACCCAGCAGCACCCTCAGCCCATCTTCTTGGCTACACTAGTCACTAACATTTACCCACTGCTTAATAATACATGTCAGGCAGAGGCAATCTGGCTTATTAAACAGTTACCTAAGCTCTAATGCCAGATTCCCAGAGTTTAAATCCTAGGTCTGCCTGGGCATATTCTTTAACCTCTTTGCATTTCAAATATTCTCATCTGTGGGGGAGGGATCAGACACCTATCTGTAAAAAAGGGATTTTTTTTTTAGTAAAAAGTGCAATTCTTCAATACAGAAGAATATTTTTGTGTACCAGTACTAGATCTTTTGAACTCAGGGCCTGGGCAATGTCCCTTAACTTTTTTGCTCAAGGAGGACCCTCTACCACTTGAGCTATACCTCTACTTTCTAAAGTAAGATTTAATCATTCTTTCTATGTAGATTAATGCCTGGGCATGATAAGCTCTAAATAAATATTAGTTTCTCATTTGTTCCTAATTCTTTATCTACCATGTGCCCAAATCCTGAAAGCTCTAAAACCAGAAATCTTTAAAACTCTTTTGGCAGAAAAACCTGATTTAAAACAAAACAAAGCCTTCCCTGGTCTTTATTGATTCTCGCCTAGCACAGATGTTCCTGCATTGTGCTGCAGAAATATGAAAGGAGCTGATGCCAGAGCTGAGGATGTTATGTAATGAATCATATGTGCACCACGCTACCTTTCTCAAATTGGAAAAATGTCCAATTCTAAAGCACATCTGGCCCTGGGGACTTTGGAGGAAGGTATGGGTTATTTGTATAGGCATTGACTCTTTTATCCCTCCCATCAACTCTGAAAAGTAGACCCTAATTATCATGAATTTATAGATAAGGCAGCTGAGGCACATGGTATCTAAATGATGCCCACACAGCTAGTGACAGACAGAGCCTGCATTTGGACCTAAGCAGCTAAGTACCAATGGTCTAAGCTTTTAACCATCAGGATAACTGCTCTTCAAAGGACTGGTCCCCTCTTAGCATGGCCATCAGAGAACAGATTCCTTCCTATCAACCCACTGCTGTTATTTCCTGAGGGCAAAGTGGAAATAAAACCTGATCTTCCTCTTTCTCCAAGGTGATGAGCATAATTCAAGCAACATCTACCTGGCTGGGATTGCTGGATTTAGAAAAAACCTAAATTGGAAGGTTTTGAAGAATCTCTTATCATTTATAGCTTTGTCCTTTAATCTACAACAAAATATACAATATGTTCCTCTGTCAAAGCTTGCTCCTAGTCCATTAATCAGACACAGTCTTAAGCAATGGTCTAAGTCACAAAGCTATGAAGTGGCAACTTCAGTCTTGTTTTCAGAGCCCCTCACTGAGTTTGTGTTGAAGGCCTGCTCTTTTCAGAGGCCCAGTGTTTGGTATGACTGACTCCTGGTGGTAAAGAGTGGCACTATCAACCATTCCTCTGAGCTGCAGCAGAACCCATCCACTGAGTGAAAGGCCATGGACTCTGGGCTCTGCTGCTCATCATTTCTTTCACTTAAAAAGAGGACTGCAATAGACCTTTCCCAGATGGGTTTACCTTCTATCACCTCATCAATGAACAAGCACTCATACTCAGGGACTGCCAATCATGGGCCATCGAGGTAGCTGAGAGACAGCCACAAACTGGACACATGCATCCTGCTCTAGCACATTTCCCATCTTACTGGGATAGATAGATAAGCAAGGCAAACAAGTCAACAGTCTGGCACATGGTGAAAGGGCTATAGGTAACAACCAAGCAGCAAAGGAGCTGTTCTCCCAGTTCAAGGGAGGGTGGGTGCTGAGGTGACAGGTTAATAGCTAAAGGAGGTGAAGGAAGGGCTCAGCCTGGGTGCCAGCAGGTTGGAGGGAAAAGTGAAGCCCAATAGGTGAAAAGGGACAGGGAGGGAAGGAGGGAAGGAGAAAGAATGGCGGGAGACTGGACCAGCCAGAAGGAGGCATTTTCAGGCACTGTTATGATTTGGAATCTAGGGCTGGGAGTATGGCCTAGTGGCAAGAGTGCTTGCCTCCTACACATGAAGCTCTTAGTTCGATTCCCCAGCACCACATATATGGAAAACGGCCAGAGGGGGCGCTGTGGCTCAAGTGGCAGAGTGCTAGCCTTGAGCAAGAAGAGGCCAGGGACAGTGCTCAGGCCCTGAGTCCAAGGCCCAGGACTGGCCAAAAAAAAAAAAAAAAGATTTGGATTCTGGTGAAACAGGAGTCACAAGCGGGTTGTGAATAGAAGGCTGACAGGCTGTGTTGTGTGACTTGGATATTAAACAGAATCCCCGTGGCTTCAGTGAGAACAGCAGTTGGGGCGAAGAGGCTGTGATGGTCCAAGTGAGAGATGGTGGCAGCTGTGGAAGGGCTCAGAAGCAGGGTTCTGGCTAAGATTCATTGAGAGGTAGCACAGATAGTGTGTGGGGAGGTGTCAGGGCTAACCTAGGTAGGGGGCCTGGTTACTTGGGAGGATGGAGTTGAGAACACCTGAGATGGGAGTATGAAGGGAGTGGACAGGTTGCAAAGAAAGAACAAACAGAAGGACAGTTTGGAGATGACTAGTTTCAGAGGTGTAATATGGAGGTCAGATCTGGCCAGCACCATCATTGGCTGTTGAGGGGTATCAGATTGACTACATTTCAGATTAAAGAGAGCAGAAGCCGACTCCATCTTCACTAAGATCTCCCTGGCCCTATCCAAGGAAGTTCCCTTTCACTGTGAGATAAGATTGTGTAAACTGCTTGACCACCTGAGATGTGGACCACTCAAGGTTAAATCTGTGCTCTCCCCTGAGTAGGTGTATCCACCTGCATCATGTGAGCCCCGCCAAATCCGTGCATCAAGTCTAACTAAAATGATAGGTTGGTTCAAACAGTTGCTGTGAGGCAGATTGTAACTCCATTGGCCACCTGCATTTTGACCTGGAATGCTCTGTAAGTGTTGTAACCTCATAGGCCACCTGCGTGTGGCAGGCTAGATCATGTGGTATTTGCCTTTAAAACCTGACCTGGAGCATGGCCCTGGGGGTCATATACTTTTTGCTTCCCCAATAAATCCATCTTTTTGCTTGAGACTATCTCTGAGTGGTGGACTTTTGGAGGGTTGGGGGATTCCCCCCCTTGAACCCCATTACATTGTGGTCCTCTCCCTTGGGGGGATCCCATTACAAGGCTCATTAGACACTTGGGTATGTTGTGAAGAATAGTAATTTAAGAAACACGAATTGTTATGTAGACCTTACAGTATGCTATATACTTTTTTGGCAGCACTGGTTTTGAACTGTGGCTTCTGTGATAGGAAAATGCTCTACCATTTGAGCCATGCTCCCAGCCTGCAGTTTGAGACAGGATCTCATTGTGTTGCTCAGATTGGCCTTAAACTCATTTTTCTACCCCCTCTCCCCACCCCCGACGACATGCTGAGATTACAGGTGAGTACACTATGTCCAGCTCCACACACTTTTCATTTTGGCCTCATAATCTTGGTTAGATTTTTTGCTAAAGCCTGGCATTCTACTAGTTGAGCCACAATTCCACTTCTCACTTTTTAGTGACTAGTTGGACGTTAAGAATCTCACAGACTCCTCTACCTTGGGCTGGCTTCAAACTATGATCTTCAGCTCTCCTAACTAGGATGACAGGTGTGAGCCACAGATGCCAAGCAGCACACTGTTTTAAACATATAATCTTCAAACCAACACCTAAGAATGGGCTTTAAAGCCCCTTTCTCCAGATGAGGGAATGGTAGTGCAGAGAAAAAAGTTGCCCAAAGTCACACAGCTGGAGGAGGGTGCAGCTGGAATTCACACCCAAACAATTAGCCACTCCTCACCATGCATCTCTATGGCGAGACACACTGCAGGGACTTCAGGGGATTTTACACAAAAGGAGCAGGCCAGGCTGCCTTGAGGCAGTAACATGTGACCTGAAGGAGTGCAGAGGGCACTTTTGGCCATGGGGTCAGAACCCGCATACAAAGGCTAGGAAATGGCCACCTCAAGCTATGCATCCTTCTCAGGAGAGCTCTTACTTTTGAGGCACAACCTATTCTCCCAGGAAAGGGAGTCAGTTGTCCTAGAACAACTGTTAATCACACCCATAATCAAGTTCAAGTCCCTCCCAGGCAAAATTCCTTCTTCCTCTGCGTGATTCAATGCACTGAACAATAGGTTTGCCCTACCCCTGCAAATCTGTTCTCCCTGTGTCTTCAGCTTTGTACTCCGTGTGGACTTCAGTAAATTACTCAACTACTCTGTTTCTTTTTCTCACCTATATAGCATAGGGATAATTTACTCATAAAGCCAAATGTACTCAAAAGCACACCTACCTTCAAAAGCTTTTTATGAAGATTGCATGTGCCAATAAATGAAAGACTTAGAAAATTGTCTCTGGCACATGGTAGACACTCAACATCTGTTAACTAGTACATTATCTTTCTCCCTTGCCCTCAGTCTTGGGTATTACCATGGCCTCCACCACCTCATCTTCTACCACTCCTTCCACTCTGCCTCAGCTACAGTGGCCTCCTTGGTGTTCTTTATCACAGCACAAGAGATCCTTCCTCAGGATCTTTGTACTGGCCATTCTTGCTGTCTGATATATTCCCTCCCTTAGTGTATGGCTTGCCTTGTGCCTAAGATTCCAACCACCCCAAATGCTATTCCTATTTGGCCTACTTCATTCTTACTCTTTAGCACTTGTCTAACATACTATCTAATTTTACATGCTTATTTTTGACATAGACCATCTCCCTTACTATTAATAAATGTCTGCCCCACAAATGCAGAGGTTCCTACCTGTTTTTCTTCTTTCCATCTCCAGCATCTAGAAGAAGGCTTGGTACTCACTGTAATATGGAGGTCAGATCTGGCCAGCACCATCATTGGCTGTTGAGGGGTGTCAGATTGACTCCATCTCAGATTAGTTAAAGAGAGCAGAAGCTGACTCCATCTTTGCTAAGATCTCCTCCACCCTATCCAGGGAAGTTCCCCTTCGCTGTGATAAGATTATGTAAACTGCTTGACCACCCGAGTAGTGGAATGTTCAAGGTTAAACCTGTGCCCTCCCATGAGTGAGTGTATCTGCCTGCATCATGTGAGTCCCGCCAAATCTGTGCACCAAGTCTAACTAAAATGATAGGTTGGTTTAAACAGTTGCTATGAGGCAGATTGTAACTCCATTGGCCACCTGCGTGTGACCTGGAATGCTCTGTAAGTGTTGCAACCTCATTGGCCACCTGTGTGTGGCAGGCCTGACCATGTGGTATTTGCCTTTATAATCTGACCGCAGGGTGTGAGGTCCCAGCTCTGAGTCTGGGCTGCGGCCCTGGCCGGCCAGCCTGCTTTTTAAGGTTGCAGTTACATCTCCTCAGTCTGGGTGGTGACCTGGCCGGTCAGTATACTGAGTACTTCCCCAATAAATCTGTCCTTTTGCTTGAGACTGTCTCTGAGTGGTAGAGTCTTGGAGGGATAGGGGATTCTTCCCCACAGACCCCATTACACTCACTAGGTTTTTAGAATATGTTTGTAAATATTTGAACAGTCCCAGCTAAAATCTTACTTAGTTCTCATATTCCTCTTCTTTCATCTGCCACACATAGTGATGTCTGAGATGACTTTTCTCTATTCATGCAACAATTTTTTTGTGCTGGTCCTGGGGCTTGAACTCTGGGCCTACGTACTGTTCCTAAGCTCCTTTTGCTCAAGGTTAGCACTTGACCACTTGAGCTACAGCACCACTTCTGGCTTTTTCTGTGATTAAATGGAGATAAGAGTCTCAGTGACATTCATGCCTGGACTAGCTTTGAACTGTGATCCTCAGATCTCAGCCTTCTGAGTAGCTAGAATTATAGGTAAGAGCCACTAGTACCCAGCTAATTTACCATATACCAGGCACAGTTTAAGTACTAAAGACAAGAGCAGTGAGGGATCAGACTAAACCTTGTAAAAGACAGAAAACACACAAACTATGATGTGTCCGACAGTGACAGAGGACGTAGAAAATAGAGAGGGACCTGAGCCCAAGTGTACAGGCTCAGATGCTCAGAGGGATGTTGGCTTTTTAATTTTTACACAAATAGCATCTTCAGAAAAATTTTTATGTATGTGCCTTTCTATATTCCAAGCACCACAGTGACGAACACATGACTTACTGAAATAACACAACCCAGATGCAGCGCAATGAAAGCACTCTCAGAATTATCTTTTCTATCTGTGCCTTTACACAGGGTGTTGCATATATCACACTTCTGGGAACACATCCTTTCAATAACACTCACCTTATTCACAAAGCCACTGGTATCCTTGGAAACATCTTTACATGCATCTTACAGTAGAGTTCCCCACACTGGGTGTGGGGCACATTCATTAGGGGTTGGAATTTGAAGAGGGCCCTTGAAGGCACCTGGCAGAGATTTGGGAGTAGTGTTGGATCTGAGAGAATAGCCATTACAAAGGCCCTGGGGCTGCCTGTGCCTTCTGTGTTTAGAGGGAGAGCAAGGGCTAGGCCAACATGGGGAAAGTCACACTGGAGCACAGGTCTGGGATGGGGGAGAGATGAAGAAAGTTAAGTCAGAGAGAAGATCTGTTCACAGACATTAACTCACAGACATTCTGTCTTTATACTGGAGAGGATTCTAGTTCCAAGCCCCATGTTAGCAAAAGGCAAACAGGTACAGGGAGACAGGGAGAAAGTGGTTGTTACTCATCTAAGGTCATACCGATGCTGGGACTGGGGATAGGTGGATAATAAGACCAGGTGTGGAACAGAGATGGTTCTGTAGGCTCTGTGGGCAGAAGAAACAGCAAAAAACAAAAGCCTAGAGATGAGAACTAATTTGGTTTCTAAGGAATGGAGCCTCATATAGGGTACAATGAGGTGAAAGAAGAATGCCTTAAAAAACATTCTTGTGCTGAATACTTACTGGGATCACCTTTAAGAAAACCATTTTCACCTTCCTTATGTCTCAGTTTCTCAGTATCTGTCTCACAGGGGGATGGTGAGAATTTGAGGAGCTAGTGAATATAAATCATTGGTACTTAGCGAGTGCTCAATAAATGTTAGTGACTATTGATATTCTCATTGATATCACTACCAAATTTGTTTATTATAGTAATGCAAAATGTCTTAGTAGCTAAAGAGTGTGTATGAGGAAAGTTTGCTCTGCAATGAAAAATACTGAGTTTAGCATGGGCTAGTGGCTCATGCCTCTAATCCTAGCTACTCAGGAGGCTGAGATACTAGGATCAGAGTTCAAAGTCTGTCTGGGCAGGAAAGTCTGTGAGATTCTTATCTTCACTAAACTATCAAAAAGGTAGAAGTGAAGCTATGGCTCAAGTGGTAGAGCATTAGCCTCTAGCCAAAGCTCAGGGACAACACTCAGGCCCTGCCTAAGTTCAAGCCCAAGGTCTGGCATACACATACACACAAATTCTGAGTTTAGCTAGGTGCTGGTAGATCATGCCTATAATCTTGGCTACCCAGGAGGCTGAGTTCTGAGAATCCTAGTTCAAAGCCAGCCCAGTCAAGAAAGTCTGTGACACTCTTATCTCCAGCTAAGCATCAAAAAGCCAGAAGTGGAACTGTGACTCAAGTGGAAGAACACTAGCCTTGAGCAGAAAAACTCAGCAACAATGCCTAGGCTCTGAATTCACAAATTCCTTGGTTCAACAAGTACACAAGAGCTGGGGGGGGGGGTGGTGGTGTCAGGGAAGATCAGTCTATCCAGCACATGGAAAGAAGGAAGGACCATTTTTTGGTATGTATGCTGGTCCTGGGGCTTAAACTCAGGACCTGGACACTATCCCTGCACTTTTGTGCTCAAGGCTAGTGCTCTATCACTTTAAGCCACAGCTCTATTTCTGACCTTTTGGTAGTTAATTGGAGATAAGACTTTCCAGACTTTCCGGCTCAGGCAGGCTTTGAACCTTGGTCCTCAAATCTCAGCTTCCTGAGTAGCTAGAATTACAGGCATGAACCACTGAAGCCTGGCAGGGAGGACCTTTTGTGTGTGTGTGCGTGCGTGCGTGTGTGTGTGTGTGTGTGTTCCTTGAACTCAGGGCACAAAGGCTCAGGGATAGCACTCTATCCCTTAAGCCACAATCCCACTATTTTTTTTATTCGTTAATTGGAGATAAGAGTTTTAATGACTTTCCTGCCTAGGCTGGCTTTGAATTGCAATCCTCAGATCTCAGCCTCCTGAGCAGCTAGGATTACAGGCATGAGCCATCAATGCCTGTCTAGTAAGAACTTTCTTGGGGGAAGGACTACAAGCACTGGACACAGGGGAGGACTTAGGGGGTGTGAATGCCAGCAAAGGTGTAGCAGGAAGCTAGTGAACAGATCCACTATAAAGGTAAAGGGATATGGCTCATCTTCTGGAGGCAGAAAAACTTTCTCATGCACAATAGCGTAGAGTAAAAGTCATTACAGTTATTAAAATGAGAGGATGGAACAAAGCATGGACTGGGATACTAAAAATGATCAAATATAAAACACTAAACTGACCCACTATTAAAAGGGAGGAATCTATAAATAAAATAGTTAAGGCAATGAACGCTTGAATACAAACATGTAGACCCATCTACTATAAAGTGTGGGGAGCAGTGCCACGAAGTGAGGGGCATTAAGGCGTTGGAGGAGGCACAAACTTAGATGGACTCACCATTACAGGTGAGTGTACTGTCGGGTACATAGGCAGCACGAATGGACTCACTACAAGGAACTGGGAAGGGTGGCATATAAACAAGGCCACAGACGGGTCCCCTGAAAGTTGAGACTTGAAAAAGATAAACACTTAAACGCAACTACTATTAAGGGGGTTGGACAATGCCACAGACTGCCTCCCAGTAAGGGGGGGGGGGGAGAGAAGAGACCATGGACGAGTCCACTGTAACTTAGGGTGGGGAGAAATAAATGCACGCAGACCGATCCATTATACAGCCGGAAAGGGTGGTTACGCCACAGTGAGATTCACTACAAGGGACGAAGGGAGGGGCAATGCACACGCAGGTCACTAACCCCTGTGGTGGCTAAAGGGAGTCCAACACTAGGAGGCCACGGGACAAGCCACATCTCCTGTGCGGGGGTGGGAAGGATACGTGAGGTCACAGACAGGGCCCTCCACCCTTCAGGCCCAGAGCTCACCTGTGTGTGGCGAGGTGGCAGTGTTGGCAGCTCCGGGGGGCGGGGGCTCCATACGCGGCCCCACCGCCCCCCAGGCCCGGCTTCTGAGGCGGCGGTGGCGGCGGCGGCGGCGGCACCTAGAAGCCGCCCCAGCGTTTCCCCACCACTCACGTGGGCCGGCGCGGAAGGAGGAGCCAACCATCCCGCCGCTCCCCCATTGGCCAATGCATCGGGGACCAGCAGAGCTGCTTTGGAGCTGGGGGCGGGCCCTATCTACAGAGCTATACAGTGATTGGCTTAAATGAGCTGATTGACTGGCCAGAGAGGGCATATGCTTGCTGGAGCTCCACCCTGATTGGTTCAAATAAGACTGAGTAATTGATTGGCTTAAATAGGATTGATGGCAGACGAGAAGGCTCCGAGGATAGGGGGTGGGGTGAGTCCTGCTTTCAGCTGATTGGTAGACTCTGAGACAGCTGCCAAAACACCAAGGCAGTGCTGCTCACCATGCCGCCGGGCGGAAGCAGGACTTATATGGAAATGGGTGTAGCAGCCGCCAGGGAGAGTCAGACCTGCTCTGTGTAGGCAGGCAAGGTAACTCTATGGTGACTGGCCAGAAAAGACGAATTTAGAAACAAGCAGGAGGGCTGGATGGCTGCCAAATACGAAAAGGAGTTCAGTGGCATAAATTAAATGTATACAAGGAGGGCAAGGTTGAGCTGTGGCCAATTATAAGAGGAAGGACTCTGGGATCTTCTATAATCAAGGTAAGGTGGTCTCAACTGAGACTAGAAGCTAGAGCACAGAGGGTGGTATCTGCATCCACTAGTGAAACCTGGGGTTTAGAAGCAGGAGCAAGACTATGCTTGGGCATTGGTGTTACTTAGGGTTTTTCAGGAACCACTGAAGTATAGGAGAGAGTAAACCTTAGGGCCAGGAGTGAACAGCTCCTGACAGTAGGAACAAACCACTTTCAATTGGTCCATTCTCTATAGTAGTTCACAAAGGGTGAGGTGGGGGCTCAGGCTGCTAAGGCGATTGAAAAGTGGGCAAAGCATAAAATGCCAAATGCTGCCAGGCAACAATCTAGACACAGGGCTTCCAGGGTGATTTAAAGGTTCTACCCAGAAACCCAGTCTCCGGGTCTCCCAGTAAGTTTGTGCTTGGAAACAGGACAACTTGGCCACCATCAGGGATTAGGGGGGAAAGAAGGGTCATGTGACTCCAAGGCATTCAGGCTCTTTAATGTCTCAAGAGGGTAGGAAGTAGTAGTCAATGGTGAGCTGGCTCTGGGAAATTCTGCAGGCCTTGCAGTTCTCTCAGCCCCTGCAAAGGAGGATAAAAAAAAAGTCGGATACAGGTTAGGGCCAAGCTTTCCCCAGCTTTTCTAGGACTTCCCTTCCCTTGGCTCTTTTTTAGAAGGAAAATTAGTCCTTCTCTACTTTGGTTTTTTTCTCTTCTTCACCCTACATACATCTGGGAATAGAGTGGGAGTGGAATTGAGCTGCTCTCACCTCTAGCAACATGTGGATATGAGCCTTGATATTCATGGAGTCCTTGGTGAGGCTGTTGCTGAGCCTGGATAAAAGAAACAAGAAAGAGAACAGTGGGGCACACTTATGATTATGAGGATGACCCTTCATCATTTCAAGAACTGCCTACATCCTGGAGGACTGCCACTCAGACTAGCTACCACCTGAACTACACTGATTCAAAGGTAACAGAATGCCAACTTATGCTAGGCAGTTTTAAGCACTGGGGAGATAGACAGAGATAGAAGAAACAAATCTCCTGACCTTATGGAGTTCAGCTTCTTGCTGAGAGATAGATGACAGAACAAAATATATGGTATATCAGATGGCTGTTAAGAATAAGGAAAAACTGAACCATCAGGGAAGATAAGGAGTAGGGGCTTCAATTTGAAATAGAGTGGTTAGGATTGATTTCCCTGAGAAGCATTTTTTTGTTTATTTGTTTTGTTTTTGGTGCTAGTCCTGGGACGTGGACTCAGGGCCTGAGCACTGTCCCTGGCTTCTTTTTTGCTCAAGGCTAGCACTCTACCACTTGAGCCACAGCTCCACTTCTGGCTTTTATCTATTATATGTGGTGCTGAGGAATCGAACCCAGGGCTTCATGTATACGAGGTGAGCACTTTACCACTAGGCCATATTCCCAGCCCTGAGAAGCATTTTTTGAGGCAGGGTTTCATTATGTAATCCAGGCTGCCCTTGACCGACTGCATCAGCCT
The DNA here is from genome assembly GCF_023159225.1 of Perognathus longimembris pacificus. Lineage (NCBI taxonomy): Eukaryota > Metazoa > Chordata > Mammalia > Rodentia > Heteromyidae > Perognathus > Perognathus longimembris. The sequence continues at coordinate 78,611,626 of NC_063188.1, read as the reverse complement.
CCCAAGTGCTGGGATTACTGTTCATGTCCATGTCCATGCCTGGCCACTGAGAAACATATGAATAAAGTCTTACAGTGTAGTGAATACTGTAGCTACACTGGGGATGGGTATTCCACATGGGGCAACCAATACAAAGGCACTGAGGTGGCAGTGTGCCTGGCATGTTTGAGGCACAATCAAGAGGTCACTGTGGTTGCAGAAGAATAAGTAAAGGTGGCTTCTAAAAGGTGAAGGTAGAGAGATAAATAAGAGAGGCAGACTGTATATATATTAAAGATGAAACTTTATTAGCTGTAATAAAGCAATATTTTTCCATTACACTAATAATCCAGGTCGGTACAGCAAAAAGCCTACTAGATAAAAGAGTAGACACTGGGGGCTGGGAATATAGCCTAGTGGCAAGAGTGCCTGCCTCGGATACACGAGGCCCTAGGTTCGATTCCCCAGCACCACATATACAGAAAACGGCCAGAAGCGGCGCTGTGGCTCAAGTGGCAGAGTGCTAGCCTTGAGCGGGAAGAAGCCAGGGACAGTGCTCAGGCCCTGAGTCCAAGGCCCAGGACTGGCCAAAAAAAAAAAAAAAAAAGAGTAGACACTGGCAAATACCTCATTGTGAGCAAAATAAACAAGTCTCAAAATTTAAAATACATTAGAAAGGCCCAAGAATCCTGTCACACAAGAGATTCATTATAAGAACTGGACTTCAAGCAAACAGCCAGTAGTAGCTTATGACTGCAATCCTACTTAAGAGGCTGAGATCAGAGGATCACAGTTTGAAGCCAGCCTGGGCAGATAAGTTTGTATGTCCCATTAACCAGTAAAAATAAAGAAGTAGAGCTGTGGCTCAAGTAGTCGAGCACCATCCATGAGCAAAAAAGCCAAGTAAGCCAGGTTCTGGTGGCTTACACTAATCCTAGCTACTTAGGAAGCTGAGATCTGAGGATTAAGGTTCTAAGGCAGCCCGGGCAGAAAAGTCCATGGGACTCTTATCTCCAATTAACCACCAGAAACCCTAAGAAGAACTATGGCTCAGAGTGGTAGAGCACTAGCCTTGAGCAAAGGAGCTCAGGGACAGTGCCCAGGTCCTGAGTTCAAGCCCCACACTGACCAAAAAAAATAAAAAATAAAAAAAGCCAAGCAAGAGCATGAGCCCCTGAGTTCAAGTTCCAGAACTGGCATCAAACAAATAAAACCCCCCAAATGGACTAAATGGTCACCATTTCAGAATTTTACTGACCCTGATCAAGCTATTTGCTAATTGGAATGATCACTAAGGTTTAGAAATCAGTAGTGGTTCTCTAACACTGGAACTTGAAAAGATTTGAAGAGAACAATTACTAAACTCTAAGAGAAGAAACTGTAGAAGAAATGAATGTAGGAATAAATGTAGCCCAGGAAGAATTTTATACGAGTAGTAGTCACATGATGAGAGCCTATCTATCTCTGTGTATTCCTCTACCTAAGCCATGCTTGCTTCTCTTGGCAGCTTCTATACCATGCTAGACAGTGTCCCCTTTCCCAGGAATGCTCTTCCCATGGCTTGTGCACTCAGTCAGATGACCCAAATGTCACTTCCTCTGGAAGACTTCCCTATCTACATTTCAAATCCCTCATCCACAGTGCCAAATGTACTTCCCAGCTCCAAATCTAAACTTACCTGGAGGCTATCCTTTCTTTCCCCAACACTACCCACATCCACCTGCTTCAATAACCATTTTAATCTACTTTGAGTATGCCCTTACAAACTCCTTCACCAAACAGTGTCTACTCTATGTTGTGTAACAATTTGGTCAGCTGAGGCATAGACAAAATTTCTCCCTTTATTAAGCTTATAACCTGGACTGTCATGTAGCTCAATGGTTGAGTTACTGCCCAGCATACAAGGTCTTGGGTTTGAGTCCCAGTGGTTCAACAAATAATAACTTTAAAATGTATAACCTAATTGGAGAAAACAACAAATAAAAGAAAGGAAGAAAGAAAGAGAGAGAGAGAGAGAGAGAGGAAGAAAGGAAGGAAGGAAGGAAGAAAGAAAGAAAGAAAGAAAAAGAAAGAAAGAAAGAAAAAGAAAGAAAGAAAGAAAGAAAGAAAGAAAGAAAGAAAGAAAGAAAGAAAGAAATTACACTGTAAACCAGGCACTGGTATCTCACGCTTGTACTCCTAGTGACTCAGGTGGCTGAGATCTGAGGATTGTGGTTTGAAGCCAGCCCAGGCAGGAAAGTCTGTGAGACTCTCATCTCCAATAAACTACTCAGAAAAAGGCAGAAATGATGCTGTGGCTCAAGTGGTACAGTGCTATCCTTGAGCAGAAGCAGCTCAGGGACAGCATCCAGGCCCAGAGTTCAAGCCTCAGGACAGGTTAAAAAAGAAAAAAATTAAACTGTAAATATCAGGAGGTAATATTAACAGAGTAGGGGGGAGGAAAAGAAGGGGAGTCGAGTGCTAGAGGTTGATATTTAAAAGTTAGGTCACAACTGGGTGCAGGTGGCTGATACCTATAATCCTAGCTACTCAGAAGGCTGAAATCTGATTATCATAGTTGGAAGCCAGCCTGGGGAAGGAAAATCCATGAGATTCTTATATCCAATAAGCTACCAAAAACTTGGAAGTGGAGCTGTGGCTTAAGTGGTAGAGTGCTAGCCTTGAGCAAAAGAAGCTCAGGGATACTGTTCAGGCCTTGAGTTCAAGCCATGGGACCAACACACACACACACACACACACACACACACACACACACACGTGTGCACACACAAAATGTTAGGTCACAAAAAGACTAGTTGAAGAAATATTCAAGACAACAGAGAAGAAAGAAAGCCACATGAAACATGCCTTGCAGGTATACAGAAAGGTCACTGTATTTGTCATCATGTGGGATCATTCAGTATAGTGAGAGCATAGTTAGAGCAGGAAAACGACAGAACATGACACAAGAAATAACTTGTTTTATTGTTGCTGATTTACAGGCTGCAACCACATGGACCTGCTCATAATTGAATGTTTGTAAAACAGGATAGCCCCTCTAGAATGTAAACCTTCTAAGACTTTGTTTTGTACTCTTCCTCATTCCCACCACCAAGCTCAAAGAATATTGAACAAACAACACAAAAACCATTTACTGGGTATTAATTATGTGCCATATCTGGGGTGGAACTATGCATCCCTGCCTTCCTTCCTCAGCCATGAGGATGAGAGGAGATGGTTCCCTAAGTAACAACCCAGGTAGCCATGGGAAAGTGTGTTGAAAATGGTAGCATTTTCATTTGTGTTATGTGTGTGTGTTATTGTGGATGGGACTCAGAGCTTCAAGCATTCTAGGCATGTACTGTACCAGTAAGCTACATCTCTAGTCAATGTTGGTGTTTTTAGACACTATCCCCAAGCAATACACTTACTCAGTGAGGAGAGAGCTCTTACGATCAATGAACTTGAGTGCTTCAGCCAGTGTCAACTCCAGGAAAAACCCATATCCCAGGGCCACATAGATGCGTGAAGTATCTGAGCTGAGAAAAGAGGTCAGAGGAAGTATCAGAAATCTGTCTTACTATATAGCAAAGTATACAGTTCCTTAGAAGGGCAAGGATTTTGACCTATTTGTTACATCAGCAGCACCTGGCTCATATTCTAATGCAGCATAAAAGCATAGTGCTTGGTACACAAAAGATGCTAAAAGAATATTTACTTTATAAAGGAAAGGGGAAGTTGAACCCTGTGGGCTCAGAGGGGTGGGAAGACACTCACACCACTGTGTCAACGAAGAAGTTACAGCCCAAATCCACCTGCATATATAACTCCGAGTGATTAGCTTCCTGTGGGGCCAGGGAAAAAGAGGTAGGGGTCAGTTGTCAACTTCTAGGTCAGTTGACAGGTTTTGATCTGGGGTTTCTCTTCCCATCTCCCTCATTTATCCTGCTCCCCACAAATAAAAATGGATACCCTACCCAGAAGTCTTTACCTGGAGTCGCTCAATGACATTTTTCAGCTGAAGGTATGTGGCCAGCTGCTCATATACCTTGTCTCGATGGTCCAATACTTTCCTGATAGGATGAAAATACAAACTAATAGGCACTGCCCCTCTTGGAAAATTTCACATCATGCTCTAACAGGCATTCTAAGCCAGTCATGGAGTCATGCACTTGCAATATCAGAACTCAAGAAGCTGAGGCAGGAGAATCACAAGTATGAGACAGACTGGCCCACATAATGAGACCCTATTTCCAAAAAAAAACAAAAAAAAGACATTTTAGTGCTGATATTAAGTTTGGACTCTGGGTCAAACTGCCTGGGTGTACATCTGAGCTCTACTCTTTACTAGCTGTGTGGCTTCGCCAAGTAATAAACCTGTTTGGGACTTGGTTTCCACATTTATAAAACAGAGATGACAGTATTTCTTAAGAATCCTTAGAATCATGTTTCCCACAATGCACTTAGAAGAATGCCAACTCTTTGTCATTATTATATTCTCCAAGGCCTTATGCCAATCAGAATGGCCCACCCTCAACCTTGAAATATCCTCCATCTTTTAGGATTCTCACCAAGTCCTGTTTCTGAACATCTGCTGAGATTAATTCCAGCAATAACGCGTGTTTTTTTTTTTTTTTTTCCCACTACTGGAACCTGAACTCAGTCATGGTTGGCACTCTACCACTTGAACCATGAGTCCAGCCCAGGTTTATGATGGTTATTTGGAGATGAGTTCTTGTGGACCATTCTGCCTGGGATGGCTCTGAACCACAATTTTCCAAATCTCAGCTTCCCAAGTAGCTAAATTACAGGTTTGAGCTATCAGTCTGTCTGCTTTAAGTCTCCACAATTCATGAGTCTTTCTTGTGTTTCATCCATCAGTTAAATTCTATTTTAAAAACTATTTTTTGCTCAAGGCTAGCACTCCATCACTTGAGCCACAGCACCACTTCCGGCTTTTTGTTTAAGTGGTGCTGAGGAATCGAACCCGTCTTCTTCATGCATGCTAGGCAAGCATTCTACCGCTAAGCCACATTCCCAGCCCCAAAATGTATTTTTTAAAATAAGGTCTCTCCCTATAATCCAACCTAGTCTCAATTCTCTTGCATCAGCCTCCTGAGTGGTATCTGTGGCCACTTGGCTTCTGCTACATTTTTTTTTTTTAACATGAACACTTTTAGAAACTTCAAACCACCAAATGTTACCTGTTACAGATAGGAAAGTTTGTAAGGTATAGAATGGCCAGGTAGAGTGCGCTGTGTTCACATGGCCAAGCCAGAAGACCTAAGAACTCTGGTTTTGGAACGTCAGCACTAACCTGCTAACTAATATCAAAGGCCGTTCTGCTAAGAACATCCAGTTCCACCCTAAGGGCACTCCCGATGTCACCCCCCCCCCCTTCGTTTGCTTTGCCCACCAATCCGAAGGCTTGGCCCTAAGTCAGAATGCCCAACCCACCATGTGGAATGTTCCGAATGCCCCACCTCCCGCGCTGTCCCTTACCGCAAGTCTCGCTGCAGCACGTCACTGATAAAGGCCTCGTAGCGCAGCACTTTCTCCCCCGTGGCTTCCACAGCCCGGCGTTTAGGGGGCGTCGCCATAATGGGCTCCTGGGGAATGAAGAGGAGGGGAAGACCCACATTAACCGCTGGTTTTATCCCTGCCCTTTTAACATTTGGAATAGACTTGTTCGGCTTATGATTGGGGGTTCCGCGTTCTTCCCATCCCAACTTTGGGACTTATTGACCCGGGACACCCACAAGCACCCCTTACCTCAGGGCCGCCGGCAAAAAGAATTGTTGGCGTGAAACGCGGCTTCCGGGTGGCGCGGGTAAATGACGTAAGGCTAACATGCTGGCCAACCAGATAGCCGCATGAGACAGGGGACGTACCGAACGGAAGAAGAACGACCAAAGGGAAGGGGACAAGGCGGGACTTTACGGAACCGCTGAGGTCGCGGAAGACTGTAGAGCATGGGAGCCTCGGCTGTGTAGCTGTAGAAAGGCCAATGGTGGACTTCGAAAGCGGCGCTTGGAGTCTGTGGGGACTATGTATAGCAGGTGGAGGTGCAGTATAATGAGCTTTGGAGGGATTGGGGGCTGAGACAGGACGCATAGATGGAATTAGGGCGCGGACATGAAGTACTCATAATTTAAAAAGCAGGACCTCTAAACCGGCCAGAATTCTTGCTGGTTTTCAGCTTGGGGGCGTGGCTCAATAGACCTCCCCAGCAAGGTTGGGGGGGGGGGGGGCGATCCTGAGTTCTAATTCCTAATACTGCCATCAATCAATGACTTGATTATTACCCTAGTCTGCAGGGAAAGATATATTATTTTTCTTTTTATAAAGGAGGTTTGGGTTTCACTCCCCGTGATGGGAATCATTTGAGCACTTAAATATTTTTAAATGGCTGGGCGCCAGTGGTTCACGCTTGTAACCCCAGCTACTCAGTTGGCTGAGATGTGAGGATTGAAGCCAGCCCGAGAAGCCTGAGAGCTGAGGGTCAGGATTTGAAGCCAGCCTGGGCAGGGAAGTCCTCGAGACTCTTTAATCACCGGAAAAAAAGCTGAAAGTGAAACAGCGGCTCAAGTGGTAAGAGCACTGCCCTTGAGCAAAAAAGCTCAGCAACAGTGTCGAGGCCCTAAGTTCAAGTCCTAGCACCAGTACAATTCTTTTTTAAGTGAAGACAGACTTACTGAAATTCCTTTTTGATGATTTCTGTGCTGTGACTAGCAATTCATAACTGGAGCACAAGTGGAGACTGGCAAAGTTCTATGTCTAGTGGTTTCAATAGTAAAATGGACTGTTGCTGCAGTTCTCCATGGAGAGTCTGTTAACCTGTAGTTAGAAATAGTCTCTAGTTCCTGTTTCTGTGGGGATTTTTTGCTAGTGGAGATTGAACGCCTCAGGATGGGCAAGTTCTCTACCACTTGAGCCATGCTGTGCCCACTCAGTCCTTTTCTTTTGAGTTTGTTTTTCAGGTAGGATCTTAGCTAACTTTGTTTTCAGCTGCCTCAAACTGTCATTCTCTGTTTGCTCCCTAGTAGCTGTGATAACAGGTGTGTATCACTGTCTGGACAATTCATATGTTTTTATTTAAGCCCATAAATTTTCAATGAATTTGTTTTGTATATTCCTTTATGCACTAGATTTTCAAATAATATCCATGAAGGCCTGAGCCTGGAAGAGAAAGGGGATGTTAGGATCCCCTAAATGCTGTTCTCATCTGAAGACTATAGGGCACTCTTACCAAGGATGTCTCCCAGGTCATGTATGATATATTGTGTGTAGAGCAAGGTTTTGTGTGTATATGGGTTTCCCTCTTAGATGCCCCAAACCTGAGCAAATCAAATGTCTTGCCCTTAGACCAGGATACTTGGAGACATTGAGTTACTTTTCTTTTAAATCTCATGTGTGATTAAAGTTACATTTCATGTGCCTTAACAAATAATAGGTAGTTGGGAAAATATTACCTAGTTAATCTATACCACGTTTTGTGAGAAGAGAGAAAATATCTATTGGGTGGAGAGAGCATTGTTCTGATGTGTTGGGAAGGGAATCTGTCCAAGTCTGTGAACATTTCACAAAAACATTTTTGCTTAAATGTTTCCAACTTTATATTTTTTTTGTGTGATAGTCCTGGGGCTTGAACTCAGGGCCTGGACACTGTCCCTGAGCTTTATTGCTCAAAGTTAATGCTACACCACTTAAGCTGAAGTTCCACTTTCAGCTCTTTTGGTAATTAATTGGAGATAAGAGTCTCATGGGCTTTCCTTTCCAGGCTGGCTTCAAACTTTGGTCCTCAGATCTTAGATATTGAGAATTAAGATTAGAGGTGTGAACCACCAGCACCTAGCCCTTTTCTCTTTTTTAAGGTCCAAAAAGGAGAGTCAAACTTGGTACCTGTTGCTTTTGCTTACTGGCTAGCTCTCTACCATCTGAGCCATGCTTGCAACCCTAGCCCTTTAATTTTTATTTTATACCTACAGAAGTTATTAGTGAATCAACAGAATCTTCATTCAAATTCACTCATTGGGGTGGGGTGGGCACTTTTGGCTCACACCTGTAAAATTAGCTATTCAAGAGGAAGAGATATAAGGATCACAATTCAAAGCCAGCCTGTGCAAAAAGAAAGTCTATGAGACTCCTATCTCCAATTAACTACCAGAAACCTGCAAATGGAGGTATAGCTCAAATGATAGAGCATCAGCCTTGAGTGGAAAAGCCAAACAAAAGTGAGAGGTCCATAGCTGGGTACCAGTGGCTCATACCTATAATCCTAGTTACTCAGGAGACTGAGATCTAAGGATTATGGTTTGAAGCCAGCCAAGGCAGGAAAGCCTGTGAGACTCTTATCTCCAATAAACTATGAAAAAAAGCCAGAAGTGGAGCTATTGCTCAAGTGGTAAAGTGTTAGCCTTGAGCAAAAGGAGCTCAGGGATAGCATCGAGACCTTGAGTTCAAGCCTCTGGGGCCAGCAAAAAAAAAGAGGTCCTGAGTTCAAGTCCCAGTACTGGCACTAAAGAAAGCACAAAAAGGAGCTAGGAATATAGCCTAGTGGCAAGAGTGCTTGCCTTGTATACATGAAGCCTTGGCATTGATTCCCTAGTACCACATATATAGAAAAAAGCCAGAAGTGGCACTGTGGCTCAGGTGGTAGAGTGCTAGCCTTGAGCAAAAAGAAGCCAGGAGCTGTGCTTAGGCCTTGAGTTCAAGCCCCAGGACTGGTGAAAAAAAGAAGAAAGCACTAAAGGATTATTATATGAAACTCAAATTTCAGTGTCTGATAATAACTTTTTGTGAATGTGTGTGTGGGCTAGAACATGGGGCTTGGGCACTGTCCCTGAGCTTTTTTGCTCAAAGCTAGTGTTTGACCATTTGAGCTACATCTCCACTTTTGGCTTTTTGGTGGTTAATTGGAGATAAGAGTCTCACTGATTTTCCTGCCTGGGTTACTATAGTAATTCATCTATGTATTGTCTGTGACTGTTTTCATGCTACAGTGGAGAGTTGTATAGTTGGTAAAGAGATAAAATGACCTAGAAATCCTAAAGTATTTAATACCTGGAATTTTACAGAAAAGATGCCAATGCTGGTGTCTCACACGTGTAATCTAAGCTACTCATGAGGCTAAGATCTGCGGTTAGCAGTTCAAAACTAGTCTAGGAAGAAAAGTCTATGAGACTCTTATCTCCAGTTAACCACCAGAAAACCAGAAGTGGAGCTGTGGCTCAAAGTGGTAGAGCACTAGCCTTTAGGGAAAGAGCTCACGGACAGTGCCCAGGCCTTGAGTTCAAGCCCCATGATTGACAATAAACAAACAATGAGGCCAAGGCCAGCACTCTAACATCATGTCATTCACCAATGCAGAGGTTTCACCTGTAACCATTCAGGTCTCTGGCTTCTACCTGTAAAATGTTACCTGACTAATGGTTGGAAATTTTTGGGTTTGTGCTTCAGAGCTGTACAGACACTGACCTATTTCCAGCCAGAGTTAAGAGTTCAAGTGTATCTGTTACGCCTTCATTTGTATTTTCTATCTCTCAATCTAATGCTTTTTTTTCTGTGAATCCTAGGTTTTAACTCATGGCCTGGGCATTTTTGCTCAAGGCTAGCCCTCTAAAACTTGAGCTACAGCTATGCTAACAGCTTTTTATTGTCAGCCCTGGAGCTTGATCTTCAGGCCTGAGTCCTGTCCCTGGTTTCTTTTTGCTCAAGGCTAGAACTCTACTGCTTGAACCACAGCACCACTTCTGGCCTTTTCTGTTTATGTGGTGCTGAGGAATCGAACCCAGGGCTTCGTGCATGCTGGGTAAAAGCACTCTACTGCTAAGCCACATTCCCAGCCCATGGCTTAAAAAAATATTAGCTTTTTTTGGAGATAAGAGTCTCACTGACTTTTCTGCCCAGACTGTCTTTCAGCTGTGATCCTCATATCTAAGTCTCCTGAGGAGCTAGGATTATAGGTGTGAGCCACTGGCAACTGGCTCAAGAAGAGAGATATTTTTGTTCTAGAGATCCAAAGCTAAAATCTGTTCTGTGGCCTTCTGGCTGGCAGAGTCCAGAAGCAGCACAGGATCTCATGTGGCAAGATATCAGGAGCATGCATACTTTGGTGCTGTTTAAATAATAGCTGATCACATTGGAATGAATTTTTTTGTTTCCACTCGGTCTTCTCCCACTAACAATCTCTTTCATTATTTTCATTATTATTATTATTATTATTATTATTATTATTATTATTAGCTAGTCCAGGGCCTTGAACTCAGGGCCTGAGCACTGTCCCTCAGCTCTTTTGCTCAAGGCTAGCACTCTACCACTTGAGCCACAGCGCCGCTTCTGGCTTTTTCTATATATGTGGTGCTGAGGAATCGAACCTAGGGCTTCATGTGTACAAGGCAAGCACTCTTGCCACTAGGCCATATTCTCAGCCCCAAGAATGGCCATTTTTTTAAAAAAAAATAGTCTTTCCAGTTAGTCCCAGCTGGCCTCGAAATTTTCCTGTCCCAGCTTCTCTGAGTGCTAGGATTGCACACATGTGGCACCATACTGTATCATCCAATCAATTATAAGAGATCATGATTTACACAAAGTTACCTATCAGGCACTTCATTTAATTTTCACAGTAGTTCTTACACCTAGCTGTTAATATTATTACTCTACCCATATTTTTTGTGCTGGTCCTGGGGTTTGAACTCAGGGTGCAGTCCTTGAGCTTTATTTACTCAAAGCTAATGCTCTACCAATTGAGCTCTGCCTCAATGTGTGGCTTTTTGGTGGCTAATTGGAGATACAAGTCTCATAGACTTTACTGCCAGGACTGGCTTTGAACTGGAATCCTTATTTCCCAGCCTTCTGATTAGCTAGGATTACACAGGTGTGAGGTACAGGCATCTGGATATGTTCTACCCATTTTGCAGATCAGACAATAGGAGTGTAGTGATCTTAAGTCATGTGTCAGAAGTTCATAAAACTAGCAAGGAGGTTAAGGTTCAATTCAGATCTCATGGTTCTGAGTTTGACACTGTCAACCACTTTATAACCACTCTCACAATCTCAGCCACACTCATACTCTAAAGGATCAACTCCTAATAAACATTATTTTAGTGTCTTGTTCTCTTCAAAAGTCTCATGGGGTTGCCACTTTGCATGTGTACATTTAGGGCAATCAATGTAGCTGAACCTCTTTGGAAGACTATAAATGTACACTTCCCAATTCCACAGATGTGAGAGCAAGTGTCCATCAGTCTTCTATCCACTGTAGCCTATTTATCATTAGTCACTTGGATTCTGAGAACCAGAGATCTACTGACAAATTAACCAAACACTGAAACAGTGTGGAGTTCTTTTATTTATGTATTTATTTTCTGTCTGTCATGGGGCTTGTACTCAGGGCCTAGGCACTGTCCTTGAGCTTTTTCTCTTAAGGTAAGAATCTCAAGGACTTTCCTGCCTGAGCTGGCTTAGAACTCGGATTCTCAGATTTCAGCCTCCTGAGTAGCTAGGATGACAGGTGTGAGACACCCATATCCAGCTATGGCATAGACTTAATGATAATTCACATTGATTGCAAGTTACTTTTCCAGGACAATAATTACCTGGCTTGTAAAGGTCCCTGAAATAATCCCCAATACAGGCATCCAGCAAGTATTTTTGCTATGGTTTGGACTATTGTTCTTCCCCTAAAGTTTCATGTATTAGAAATTGAGTTTCCAAAATTTAAGCTAATAACAACTTCCTTCACCCAGATGAGAAAAGACAAATCTTGATTTCTTTTCACTAAAATTTTCTGTAGTGAGCATTCCTTTACAGAATATTGGGTCATGGGCTATCTAACACTCAGCTCATGGAAATGTAAAATCAGCTGGTTAGAGATGTGACTATTTAGGGCCTACTGGCCTAAATGAATGGACAGAATTTTATATTTATTGACCTGCATGCTTTTTCTTTACCCCAACTCATTCCTTACATGTAGGCTCAATTGTTTTCAGTATTGGGTTACTGGTTCCACAAAAGCCAGAGAAACAACTTTGTAGTAATCAGAATGTTACCCAACTGTATATTGTTTACTTTATTGTAAATAATGGTGAACAGTGGTCAATAAATAGTTTTATATTCCTTTAAAAAAAAGAAATTGAGTTTCCAGTGTGATGGTGTGTGAGGTGATGGGACTTTTAAGGAGGGGGGCATAAAGGAAGTTTTAGGTTACTTGAGTGTGTCCTTGAATGAGATTGCAGAACTTCAGTGTCTCTTGGGCTTCCTGTTTGAGGATGTTATCACTTACCACTACAACTTTGCTGGAATCATAAATAGGAGGATTGTAGTCCAGGAATAAGTAAAGTACTTTATTTCAAAATAACAATTGCAAAAAAGGGATGAAGGCAAGGCTCAAGTGATAGAGCATCTGCCTAGCTAGTGCATGGCTCTACAAACACAAGTATCTCAACAACAAGGAGAAATAAAAAAAGACAAGGAAATGACTGAGGGTTGGAGATGTAGCTCAGTGATAGCGTGCTCACTTGGCATATTTAAGATATTAAGTTTTATCCCTAACCCTTTAAGAAAAAGATGACATTGGTGTGGAAAAAGGAAAAATAAAGTAGTTGATTACTCCATAGACATGAGACGCAGAAATTACTGCAAGGCCAGGTGCCTGTGGCTTAGCCTGTAATCCTAGCTACTCAGGAGGATGAAAGCTGAGGATCATGGTTCAAAGCCCACCTGGACAAGAAAATCCATGAGACTCTTGTCTCCAATTAACTACCAGAAAAGCCAGAAATGGAGCTGTGGTTCACATAGTAGAACACTAGAGTTAAGGAAGAAAGCTCAGGGACAGCACTCACACTCTGAGTTCAAGCCCCAGGAATGGCACAAAAAAATCACTGCAGGACCAGCCAGGGAAAAGAAATGAGCAAACAGTATACCAGTATTACAATTTCCAATCAAAAGAAAGGCTATGAAGTAAAGGGAAGCATGATGAAGAACTTAAGAGTGTTGGAGGGGCTGGCAATATGGCTTTTGCTTAGCATGCGTGAAGCCCTGGGTTTGATTCCTCAATAGCACATAGAAAAAAAGAGTGTTGGAGCGAGCCAGAGAAGAAATGCCTCTGAGGAAAGGACATTTAGGTGGATGTCCAAGATGCATCACTAAGGGGCCAGAGCATCTTTGGCCCAGGCAGCTAGATCATGGCTATGAGGGTCCTGCTCCCTGCTCATTTTGACAATAGATGGTGTCTCTGGGCTGGAGCCAAAGATTTTCTTGCACCATTCAAGGGACAACACTTTTCTCCAGAGAGACTCTCTCTCTTTCTTTCTCTGTCTCTCTCTCCTTCTCTCTCCTTCCCTCCCTCCTTCGCTCCCTTTCTCTCTCTCTCTCTCTCTCTCTCTCTCTCTCTCTCTGCTAAAGCAGATACATACCTAACATTTAAAAATTTCAATTAACTATTTTCCAAAATAATTACATAATTAGTACTTCTGCATCTACACCAAAAGAAAAAGTATGACTTTAACATTAATTAATCCCCATTCATCCCACTTTGTTGCCCTACTCCCCACTCCCTCTTTCATTCTCTCTGGTGGTACTGTATACAAAAATCCTAAATATTGTTCTTTATATTAGTGGCTTGTAGATTCATATACGTGTGTTGTGCTTTATTTATTTATTTTTTATTGGTATTGGGAATTGAACGCAGGGCCTTATGTTCTCCCTTACTTTTTTTTTCTCAAGACTGGTGATCATGGGCTGGGGATATGGCCTAGTGGCAAGAGTGCTTGCCCCGTATACATGAGGCCCTGGGTTCAATTCCCCAGTACCACATATATAGAAAATGGCCAGAAGTGGCGCTGTGACTCAAGTGGCAGAGTGCTAGCCTTGAGCAAAAAGAAGCGAGGGACAGTGCTCAGGCCCTGAGTCCAAGGCCCAGGACTGGCCAAAAAAAAAAAAGACTGGTGATCTATGTTCTATGCCTTATATAGTCTTTTAGGATTACCGCTTTCCCCTTTAATTTTCCTCTATATTGCTAAGCACTGTCCTATTTCACTCTGACTCATTTTGCTGCTCTAAACAGAAAGTCATAGACACCTAGGTTTCTTTCACAAGTATCTCTTGGATTTAGTACTAAAACTACACTTACTGGATTTTGAGGTACGTGAATATTCACTATGAGGGAGTGAAACCAAGCTTAGAGAGACAAACAGCATGTTTTCTCTCATATGCAGAAGCTAGATTGGAAATACATGGGGACATAATACATTATGAAGTACTCTAGACATTAACACATACTGAGATGAAAGGAGGATACTCTTAGGGGAAGAACACAAAGGCACAATTCCTATGTGTCTATAATCATACAAAATATTAAAACAGATTCCAGGAAATGGACGGGAAAGCAAAAGAAGGAATAGTTCACTATTCCTTTCTGTACTGGTACCAGAGTTGCTACTCAGGGATTTGTGCTCTGGCTTGGCTTTTTTGCTCACAGCTGGTATTCTACCATTTGAGCCAGGCCTTTAGTTTTGAATTTTTTTGCTGGTCCTGGAGCTTAAACTCAAGGCCTATGCACTTCCCCTGAGCTCTTGTGCTCAAGGCTAGTACTCTTATGACTTGAGCCACAGTTTGCACTTCTAGATTTCTGGTGATGAATTGGAGATCAGAATCTCACAGACTTTCTTGCCTGGGCTGGCTTTGAACTATGGTCCTCAGATCTCAGTGTTCTGAGTAGCTAGGATTACAAATGTGAGCTACTGGGTACTGGATTCCAGTATGACATTTTTCTAGTTAATTGAAGATGGGTCTTCAAGATTTTTCTCACTGGACCGGCTTCAAACCTCAGTCCTCCAGGTCTCAGCCTCCTGAGTAGGTAGCATTATAGCTGTGAGCTACTGGCTGATTTGTGAGCCATCTAGAGGATTTCCATCCTTCCAATCATGCAAAGAAGATTTCAAGGGTCCATATACTCTGACTCTTGCTCTTATCAAACAGTCTTGCCTTTTTATTTTTGCTGGTCTTAAGGCTTGAACTCTGGGCTTGGGCTCCTTTTACTCAAGGCTAGCACTCTACCACTTGAACCACAATGCCACTTCCAGCCTTTTCTGTGATTAATTGGAAGTAAGAATCTCACAGATTTTCCTGGATGGCTTTGAACTATGATCCTCAGGTCTCAGCCTCCTGAGTAGCTAAAATTAAGGTGTGAACTACCAGCACCCCAGCAGTCTTGCATTTACATTTTCTTCTAGCTATGGGCTCTGTTGTTTCTTCTCTGAAGCAGATTTACTTTTTCCAGCTGCTTCTATTTTTCTCATTTATTTATTCAACAAATATTGATAAAGACCAGGGATTCAGAAGAAGAAAGGCAATCTGGGATAATCAGAGCGAAGGCAAAAATAAACAGTATAAAAGTCTACCTTGCCATTCAAGATGTGACAACAGACATAGATTAAGCCAAATGTAAAATAAGCAGCAAACATTTCTCTAGAACATTATGGCTATAATGCCATAGAGAAATTTATTATGAGTGACTATTTTTCCAAGTAGGGTCTCCTCTTTTTTTTTTTGCCAGTCCTGGGACTTGAACTCAGGGCCTGAAGGCACTGTCCCTCGCTTCTTTTTGCTCAAGGCTAGCACTCTACCACTTGAGCCACAGTGCCACTTCTGGCTTTTTCTGTTTATGTGGTGCTGAGGAATCCAACCCAGGGCTTCATGAATGCTAGGCAAACACTCTACTGCAAAGCCACATTCCCAAACCTCCTCTTTTTTTGACTTTTCGGTTTTGGTACTGGGCATCAAACCCAGAATGTTGCACTCCTTTTCATGGTACTGAGGATTGAACTCAGAGCCCCATACTTGCCTAGATAGGTACTCTACCACTTGAGCCATGCCTCCAAATAGAGGTTCCTTGTGGCAGTACTGTAGTCATTGGGAAACTTGGTTTTCTACCATCAGAAACATTGCTGTTTGAAATAATATATCAATAAGGATATTCTTCTACTAAAACACAGAAAAGCAAGCCTTGATTGCCAACCCAGGTGCACAGCTCTAGCTATGAAATTTCTAGACATAAGATCATATGTCTACCTTAAGTGTTTCCAAGGTAACAGTGCTCTGGGTTCACTTCACAGACCAGCCCTGCCTGGTGTTCCTCCAAACACTGCTTCACTTAAATCTCATCTGAATTACACTATTTCTCAATAGCCTAAAGGATTTCAAATTTTTCCTTTGTTTAGTGAGTTGCCACATTGCTTCTCTGGTGTATCTTATTGATAGATGAATCTGTCAAACTACAAATTAATTCCTGATGGTCTTAGGCCAATTAGCGTAGGATATGTCTTGTATTCCAGTTTGTTAGATCCAGGCCCATAGGGGTAGATGGAATGAGAGCTCCAGAACGTCTACATTTCAGCCTGGACCACGTCCTGTCAAAGCACTTTTCTCAGCCAGGTGCTGGTGGCTCATACCTACAATCCTGGCTACTGAAGAGGTTGAGATCTGAGGATTATGGTTCAAAGCTAGTTGGGGCAGAAGAGTCCGTGATACTCTTATCTCCAGTAAATAACCCAGGAAAAGCCAAAAGTGGCACTGTGGTTCAAGTGGTAGAGTGTTAGCCTTGAGTACAAAGTTCAGTGACAGCACCCATGTCCTGAGTTCAAGCCCCAGGAGGGCAAACAAAACAAGAAAAAATTATTTCTTAAGCCAAGTTCCAGGTGCCTGTCATCCTAGCTACCCAGGAGGCTGAGATCTGAGGTTCCTGGTTCAAAGCAAGCCCAGATAGAAAAGTCCACGAGACTCTTTATTTCCAATTAACCACCAAAGAACCTTAGAGACAGAGCCCAGGCTCTGAGTTCAAGTCAGAGGGTCAGCACAAGTGTGCGTGCATGCACGCGCACACAATTACTTTTACCACCTTAGGATTTAGGAAGGCCTCAGCAGGACACAAAGTCTGACTTCTATTCAGAAGATTCCCAGGATTCAAACATACTGAAACTTGACCTGCAGCTTGAACTCAAGACTTGGGAACTGTCCCTTAGCTTTTTTGCTCAATGCTGCAACTCTACTACTTGAGCCATAGCTCCACTGTGGCTTTATGCTAGTTAATTGCAGGTAAGAGTCTCCCAGACTTTTCTGTCTAGGCTGACTTTGAACCTCTATCCTCAGATCTTAGTCTGCTGAGTAGTTAGGATTACAGGCATGGACTTTTATTATTAGATGAATGGCACAAAAGGACAGGGGTGTCTCTAGAATTCCACATTGAAGGTAAAAGGTACAGTAAACTGACTGAAGGTCAGAACCAGTCTTATATTTAAAACTGCATTTGCTGGGCGCTGGTGGCTCATGCCTCTAATCCTAGTTACCCAGGAGGCTGAGATTTGAGGATTTCGGTTCAAAGCCAGCCCAGAAAGGATACTCTGTGAAACTCTTATCTCCAGTTAACCACCAGAAAACTGAAAGTGGTGCTGTGGCTCAAGTGGTAGAGTGCTAGCCTTTTGCTGAAGAGCTCAGGGACAGTGTCCAGGCCCAGATTCCAGACCCATGATGGACAAAAAAATTTGCATTTGCAAAGTAAGGACATTATTACTATGTCGATAGATTTTACTTTTTGTGGGAAGAACAGTGCTGGGCAATTGAACTCAGGACTTCCGTATGTTAGGTATGTGTTCTATCACTGAGCCACATCTCAGCCCTTGAATTTTTGAGTCAGAGCCTCTTTATGCAATTCAGGCTGATCTTGAACTTACTATATACTAGACCAGGGTGGCTTCCAAGTTTTGATCCTCCTGCCTCAGCTTCCCAACTGTTAGTATTATAGGCATGCCCCATTACACTAGTTTTCATTTCATGAGGGAATTTTAAAATGGTGGATTTTCTCTTTCTGTGTGCTGGTACTGCCATTTGAAATCAGAGCCTTAGTGCTGTTCCTTATCTTCCCACCACCACCCCCCATCCCTTCTCAAAGGTGGCACTTTACCCCTTGAGTCACAGCTCCACTTCTGGCTTTGTGCTGTCTAATTGGAGTTAAGATTTCACAGAATTTTTACCTCGTTGGCTTTGAACCAAAATCATATCTCAGTCTTGTGAATAATTAGGATTACATGTGTTTTCCACTAGTAAACTGGCAAGTTTTTACTGATAGAGCATTAAAGATATATGAAAATTATTATTGGCACATAGTTAGTTGAGGTAGACAGAGGGGAAGATGAAATGGATTATGGGCGCATTCTAACTCCACAGCCACACCCCAATTAGTAGAGCCCCTTTTGTGATGTCTTAGAAGGACCGAAAACACTTTTCTATTTTTCTAAGAGGCCCTCAGCTTGTCGGAGGGTATTGCATAGATTTGTAGAGTACAGATTAAGACTCCTTCCTTCCTGCAGTGAGCCAGCCCAGAGAATCCTCTCCTCCTTTGCTCCCAGCTGCCAGTTTATACAGCCCCACCATCCCTGCTGGGTGAGTTTTGTATGTCGTTCGTACGGAATCCACTTCCAACATGGCGTTCCCCATGGAGCACGTCATACCTGGGCGCCGCCATGTTCCGTGCTTAACAATGCTGCTGTGGGGGCTCCAATTTCCTAAATGCCTGTACTCATTAACAACTCTGGGCAGACGCTTAGCTTAGCTTTGCGCATGCGTAGATCATCCTTAAAGCCTCAGTGAAGCCCCAAATCACGAAAAGAGGCGGTCCTAGGGTGGTGACCGGAAGCAGCGGCTAGATAGTTGTCAAGCCTCAACTCAGTGGGGAGGGATAAGGAGATGATGAGCAGCCCAGGAGGGTGAGTGCTGGGGGACTCCGGGATCCTGGGTAGTATAATTTGTCTAACTTGAGTTGGATAATTGGCCCATTATTTTTCAGGCTATTTTCGAATGTCATAGGGTCTTAAAGTGAACTTTAAGACCAATTTAAGACCCACTGGTTTGTTGCACTATTTTCAGTATTTTAAAGAGTTAACTATATCTTTTACCGAGGAGTCATTTGAAAGTGTGGTTTCCATCACTTGAAGTTTTTATTATTTTTATTTCTGATGCACAGGGTCTTGAAAAGTATCTCAGGCTGGCCTTGAACCTGCCTCAGCATCTTGAGTGTTGGGATTACAGGCTGGAGCCACCAAATTTGGCTTCTTAAATTTATCATTTTAATGGATTTCTAATCTTAGTATTATGTGTGAGGAAAAATGCCTACATTAAGCTTATTCTTGAAATAAGAGATTTATGGCCTAATCTGTGGTGAATTCTTAGCAATGTTCTGCATTTAGTTCAAAAATAGTGTTTAATCATGTTGATTGTGTCATGCAAAATTTAGAGCTTTTAAAATCTTCTTCCATTACTGAGAGATTCTCCACTGTGATGATAATTTGTTCTTTTCTGTTTCCCTTTGTTAATGATACATTGTGAGTTAATTTTTTGTATAACATGAGAGATTTAAGTCCCCACATGCTTATTTGCCCATGGATGTCCAATTGTTCAAGCCCCACTTATTGTAAACATCCTTCCTCTAGTGACTTACTTCATATCTTTATGAAAAAATAAACTGGCTACACTTTTGTGTGGGCTCTTTCTCTGTTCTCTGTTCTGTCTCACTGATCTGTATGTATGTCCCCATGTCAGTAGTTCCACACTGTCCTCATTACTGTAGCTCTGTAATAAGTCTTGAAATTGAGTAGAATAAGTGGGCTGGGACATATCTTAATTGATAGATCAAGCCCCAATACTCCAGGTTCAATTCCAGAGCTACAAAAAGAAAGAAAAAGGAGGGAAGGAGGGAAAAAGAGAAAGAAAAAAGAGATTGGGTGAACTGATTCCTTCCACTCCATTCTGTTTCCAAATTAGTTTGCTGTTCTGGTTCCTTTGCTTTTCTATGTGCATGTCATAATCTTTCAGCTACCTACACATCTTCCTGGGGATTTGATAGGAATGGCATTAAAGCTACTTATCAACTTGAGGAGTGAGTGAAGAGAGGGGAGAGAGAGAGATTGAGAGAGAGGGAGAGAAAGACAGAGTATGTCAGTACTAGGGCTTGAACTGAGAGTCTTGTGCTCCTGCTCTTTTTTTTTTTTTAATTCTAGGCTGTCACTACCATTTGAGCCACACCTCCATTTCTGGCTTTTTGCTGGTTAATTGCAGATAAGAATCTCATGGATGTTTCAAAGCCCAGGCTGGCTTCAAAATAGGATCCTCCTGAGTAGCTAGGATTACAGGCCTGTGCCACTGACACCTGATCCTGTGTGTGAGTATCCTAATATGATAAAATCCACCCAGTACACGGTTCGGGCTGGGAATATGGCCTAGTGGCAAGAATGCTTGCTTGCCTCATATACATGAAGCCCTAGGTTCGATTCCTCATTACCACACACACAGAAAAACCCAGAAGTGGGCACTGTGGCTCAAGTTGGCAGAGTGCTAGCCTTGAGTAAAACGAAGCCAGGGACAGTGCTCAGGCCCTGAGATCAAGTCCCAGGACTGGAAAAAAAAGTGCATGGTTCAGTGTGTTCTAGTGTATCCAGAATCTGCAGCCTTCACCACGATATAATTTCAGGATTTTTTTTTGTGCTATTACCAGGGCTTGAACTTAAGGACTTGTGTTTGTTTGGTTTTCTTATTCACAGCTGGCCTTCTGTCACTTGAGCCATACCTCCAGTCCAATATTTTACTGGTTAATTGGAGATGGTGTCTCAAACTTTTCTGCCTAGGTTAGCTTTAAACTGAGATCTTGAGAACTCAGTTTACCCTTTCTTAATAATGTTTATGTATTCAGTGCCTGTACATCTCTGTTACTTGATAAAAATATAATTGTGGAAGAGGATGTGAGGGAAAAACTGCAAGAGAGCCAGGGAATGGGTGACATTGTCTAAAAAGTAATGCAGTCTTTACCTGACTTATGTAACTGCAATCCCTTTGTATATCACATTGTACCTTGTTTACAATGTACATTGTACATTGTTTACAATAACAATGAAAAAAGCATATAGCATCAGAAAAAAAGAGCATGATTGTATATATACTGACATATATATTGGGATTGAATCCCAGCTTTGAGTATTTTTTCTATTTCCAAGGTTTGAACTCAGATCCTTGAGATTTCTTGTCTTGCATGCTCAGCTGGAGCTTTACTACTTGAGCCTCCTTCTGCCTATGCTGAGTTCAAACTGTGATCCTCCAGATCTCAGCCAACTGAATACCTAGGAATACAAGTGTGATCCACCAACACTTAGCAGTTTTTTGTGTGCCAGTACTAGTACTTAAACTCAGGGCCTAGACACAGTCCCTTAGCTTTTTTGCTCAAAGCTGTTGTTGTAACACTTGAGCCACAGTTCCTTTTTTGGCTTTATTTTGCTAGTTAATTGGACATAAGAGTTTCACAAGCTTTCCTGTCTGTGTTGGCTTCAAATATCAGTCCTCAAATATCAGCCTCCTGAGGTTTGGGAGTATAGGCATAATCCATCAGCACCTGGCTCTCAGCAAATTTTTGAGATAACTTGAACATTTTTTTCAAGTTGCTATTATTTTTCTTATTGTATGTCCCTTGTGTTTCAAAAAGCCATATTTAACTTTTTTTTTGGATTGCGGTTTGAATTCTGCTAGGCAGGCATTCTACCACTTGTGCCATGCCCTAGCCCAAGCAGTTTTATTTAACTTTTTATTCTAAGTTCCTAGTCATATTTTCAGCCTCTAAGCAGGGACATCTTTATTTTAGCCTCAATATGTTAGCAACATTGTGTTATATAAGGTTGGTTGTGGATATGATCTTGGAGTCAGGAAGACTGGATTTAACTTGCTGCTACTCAACCTCTATTTCTGTATACATAAAAGGGAATAATACTTATATAATCAATACATAATAAGATTGTTGTGCAAATTATGTGAGACACTTGCCTTTGAATCTTACATAGTTCCTAATATAGGGTGAGTTTCCCTTTTCCAAGATACCCAGAACAGGATGTTTTTGGTTTATGGAGTGTTTGTGTACATAATGAGATAATCTCGGGAATAGACCCCAGGTGTATATACAATATTCATGTGTGTGTTCTTTATACCTTGTATGCTCAATCTGAAGGCAATAATATTTTAGGATATTTGTGTTTTGACTGTGATCTGTCACGTGTGGCATTGTGTCAGTACTCAAAAAGTTTCGGAGAGCCAGTGCTGGTAGCTCATGTCTATAATCCTAGCTACTCAGGAGGCTGAGACCTGAGGATTGTGGTTCAAAGCCAGCCTGGGCATAAAGTCCATGAGTCTTTTATCTCCTGTAAACTACACAGCAAAAGTGGGAAGTGGTGCTGAGACTCAAGTGGTAGAATGCTAGCCTTGAGCACAAAGAGGCTCAGGGACAGCACCCAGGCCCTGAGTTCAAGCCACAGGACTGGCAAAATTTAATAATTAGAAAAAAAATACTTGGACTTTGGAGCATTTTAGATTTGGGATTTTTGGATTCAAGATGCTCCACTTGTATAACAATCCTCACTGGTAACTAAGTGTTAAATATTTCCACTGTGCCAGCCCCATGCTAAGTGCCCTATAAACATCATTCTAATTAATTTTCACTACCACTTGAGATAGTTTCAAATATTAAAAAATAACTAAACCAAGTGAGTTTTTTGTGTGTGTGCCAGTAGTGGGGCTTGAACCCTGGGCCTCCGTTACTCAGGGCCTGGGCACTGTCCCTGAGCCTCTTTGTGCTCCAAGCTAGTGCTCTACTACTGGAGCCACAGTGCCACTGCTAACTTTTTCTGTTTACTGGAGATAAGAATCTCACAGACTTTCTTTTTTTCTTTTTTTTTTTGCCAGTCCTGGGCCTTGAACTCAGGCCTGAGCACTGTCCCTGGCTTCCTTTTGCTCAAGGCTAGCACTCTGCCACTTGAGCCACAGCGCCACTTCTGGCCATTTTCTATATATGTGGTGCTAAGGAATTGAACCTAGGGCTTCATGTATATGAGGCAAGCATGTTTGCCACTAGGCCATATTCCCAGCCCCTCACAGACTTTCTTGCTGGGCTGGCTTCATACCACCTTCATTAGATCTCAGCCTCTTGAGTATCTAGGATTACAGGAGTAAGCCACTGGTACCCGGCTCAGAGCCTCAGTTTCTTACTTAACTTTTTCTGCTCAAAGCTAGTACTTTACCACTTGAGCCAAACCTCCACTTCCAGATTTTTGCTGGTGAATTGGAGATAAAATTCTCTCTAATTTGTCTGCCTGGTCTGGCTTCAAACTGCCATCGTCAGGTCTCAGCATCCTGAGTAGCTAGGATGATAGACATGAGCCATGGTTTCTTGACCCAAGGGAGCTTTTTAATAGTCTCATAGCTAAAAGTTGGTGGGGCTAGAATTTAATCTTTCATTAATTTTAGTACAAATCTCATTGTCTTGGGACTATTTGGCTTAGAATGTGCAGAGTGTACATTTCTGGGCTATTGTCTGCCCCACAATATCCAAAATGTACTTTGAGGCTATCAGGGAATGCTTGTATGGCATGTTGTACAAGTTTGGCATGTATGTTCTGTCTTCCAAGGTTGCTTGGAGTCTCTGCAGAGTCCTTGGTTGAGACTACTTAGTGAAGGCTACAGGATCTTCCTTCAGACCCCAGCAACTCTGATTGAGACCACAGATTGCAAAGGCTTGAACAACCTGGGAAGTGTGGAGTTGTCAGCAAGTGAGCCCCAGAGAGAGATCCAGCCTGAGCATGGCAGCCTCTACAGGGAATTTTCTTCACCCAGAGGGACGTGGCAATGCCTATGAGGTGAGGAGAATATAGAGGTACCACATCAAGAATTCATCTAGACCTTCAGATTCTGAAGGAAAGCTATTGTTTCTTCATTTTATTTTTTAAACATTGCTTTCTTTAGTTTTACTTTTTTTGGGAGACTGCCGGAACTGGAACTCAATGCTCTAGCAACTGCTCTACCATTGATCTACACCACCAGTGCCTAGTCATATTAAGTTTAAAAATGTCAACAAGGGGCTGGGAATATGGCTTAGTGGTAGAGTGCTTGCCTTGTAAGCATGAAGCCCTGGGTTTCATTCCTCAGCACCACATAAACGGAAAAAGCTGGAAGTGGCTCTGTGGCTTAAGTGGCAGAGTGCTAGCCTTGAGCAAAAAGAAGCCAAGGACAGTGCTCAGGCCCTGAGTCTAAGCCTCAGGACTGGCCCCAAAAACAAAAATGTCAACAAATCCAAGCACTGGTGACTCATATCTGTAATCTTAGCAATTTAGGAGGTGGAGATCTGAGGATTATGATTTGGAAGACAGCTATGCTTACCACTATACCACTAACGCTTGCCGAGGATTATGATTTGAAGCCAGTCGGGGAAGGAAAGTTTGTGAGACTCTTATCTCCAACTACCCACCAGAATGCTAGTAGTGGAGCTATGACTCAGGTGGTAGAGTGTCAGCCTTAAGTGAAAAAGCTAATTGATAGCACCCAGGCTATGAGTTCAAGCCTCAGTACTAGAAGGAAATAAAAGACAAGTCAATGTCTTCTTAAAGTTAATCACTTTATCTCAGAATTTAAATGAGGTGTACATATTACATTTTGCTGATAATGTCTTTGTGAAAAGTTCTCAATTTTACTCAACTTGAAGTCCAACAAGTTAGCCTGCCTCAGTGTTTTGGATGCTGACAAAATACATGAAACTCTTGGACTAGAGAAGAAAGACTTTATTACTCATGCCAGTAGTAGTAGTCAGCATCTTAGCATTTTCTTCAGCTACTGAAGTCCTGATTTCTACAGAGTGACAGAATGATGATCAGGTGACAAATGGTAGGTTGCTTAGATGACTTAAATCTTTTTTTTTTTTTGGCCAGTCTTGGGGCTTGGACTCAGGGCCTGAGCACTGTCCCTGGCTTCTTTTTGCTCAAGGCTAGCACTCTGCCACTTGAGCCACAGTGCCACTTCTGGCCATTTTCTGTATATGTGGTGCTGGGGAATTGAACCCAGGGCTTCATGTATATGAGGCAAGCACTCTTGCCACTAGGCCATATCCCCAGTCCCCAGATGACTTAAATCTTTTAAAGATGTTTAGATTTGTATTAGCTTGCATTAGCTGTATAGGGGGATTTCACTGTGACATTTTCGAATAGAAATATAATGTAAGCCGGATGCCAGTCGCTCACCTATGTAATCCTAGCTACTCAGGAGGCTGAGATCTAAGGATTGTGATTTGTAGCCAGCTCAAGGAGGAAAGTCTGTGAAACTCTTATCTCCAATTAACCACTAGAACACCGCAAGTGGTGTTGTGGCTAAAAGTGGTTGAGCACTAGGCTTGAGTGTAAAAGCTCAGGGACAGTGCCCAGGCCCTGAGTTCAAGCCCCATGACTGAAACAAACAAACAAAAAACAACAATATAGTCTAATCAATCTCCCCCTCTCTCCCTTACCTGTCTTCCTGCTTCCCTAATAGACTTTCAAATGGTTTCATTGTTCTGTTTTCATCCATGCTGAAAATCTCTTTTGATCAAATTCATACTCACCCTAACCCCCTATCTACTACCCACCCACTTCCAACAGAGCCTGTGATCTTAGTCTTTTTTTTTTTTTTTTTTGCCAGTCCTGGGCCTTGGACTCAGGGCCTGAGCACTGTCCCTGGCTTCTTTTTGCTCAAGGCTAGCACTCTGCCACTTGAGCCACAGCACCACTTCTGGCCATTTTCTATATATGTGGTGCTGGGGAATTGAACCCAGGGCCTCATGTATATATGAGTCAAGCACTCTTGCCACTACGCCATATTCCCAGCCCCCCGATCTTAGTCTTTTATGTTTAGTGTTTTTTTTTTTTGTTTGCTGGTATTTGGGGTTGAATTCAGAGCCTCACACTTTCACTTTGCTTTTTCCTCAGTGCTGGCACTCCTGTCACTTGAGCCAGGCCTCTAGTCTGGCTTTTTAAATTTGTTGGTTAATTGTAGATGAGAAAGATTTTTCTGCCTCGGCTGACTTAGAATTTTGATCCTTAAATTGCAGCCTCCTGAGTAGCAAGGATTACAGGTGGAAGCCTTGGGCAATAAGCAAACTTATACTTTTCTCTGTGAGGGGATGTGAGCCATTCTAAGGCTATTTGCTATATGAATATCCTTGAATAAATAGCAGAACAAAGGGCAATTTGGAGTAATTAAAAATATCTTTGGTCTCTATTCCAGATTCCTGGTACAGAACATGCAAAATTCTTAGTATTTTAAATAGACTTTGACCCCAGTTCTCACAGAGATTCCAATTATTTGGACTTTCCTGTGTGATGGAAAATCTTCAAATTTTAGCTGGGTGCTGGTGGCCCAAGCCTGTAATTCAAGCTATTCAGGAGGCTACGGTCTGAGGATCACAGTTCAAAGCCAGCCCAGGCAAGAACCCCGTAAGACTCTTATCTCAAATTAACCACTTGAGTGCTGTGGCTCAAGTGGTAGTGCACTAGCCTTGAGCTGAAGAGCTCAGGACAGGGCCCAGGTCCAGAGGTCAAGCCCTACGATCGAGTGACAAAAAAAAAAAAGGAATGAAAATCTTCAAATCTTCACCAGCACCCAATAGGCCATTCATACCAGTCTTATAAAGGCTAGAAGCCTTTCTCTTGAGTTAAGTGATTAGCTCCACTTGGCCTATGATATTCCTCCAAGTGGGGCATAAGGTATTGGCTGTGGTGTGGACGCCTCTTCACAGAGCTAGGAGAACATGGAGAGCCACATTATAGTCTATAATAACGTGAGCCAGTGAGTTTCAACTTATCTGTTGTGCTTCTGGGATAGAAATGCCTAAAGGGAGAATTGTGGCTTTCTGGGGTTCTCCTGAATAGCCTGTTTTAGCCTAGTTTTGGAGTGGTTATTCAAGTTTCCAGAGAGACATGTGGTACATAGATGGGGTGGTAGTTTTCCCTATCTTAAGAGTCTTGCAAAAGAGAAGGCTTATGTGCAGAAGGCAGGTGTAGGCTGGCTGGCTATATAACATGTAGTGTTATGGGAGTCACCGACTGTTTTTGTGTCATAGAAAGTATCATGATGGTTGTAGTTAGCCATGAGGTTGCCCTCTCTGGAGGACCAAGCCTCCATAGAATTGGACACAGCCTATAAGGCTGGCTGAAAAGTGGTGGAGGATGAAATGGTAATATAATAAGAGAAAACTACTGCTATCTATTTATGTTTTAAATTTTTATTTATTTCAGAATCCTCAAATATCTGTACCAAGGGTTCAAAATTAACATGTCCATTTTTGTGTCCTGTGCATGTTTTTTGTATGCCAGTACTGGGGATTGAACTTAAGGGATGGATGCTGTTCTTAAGTTTTTTGGTTGTTTTTTTTTTTTTCCCTCAAGGCTGATGTTCTACCATTTGAACTAGTACACCTCCACTTCTGCTTTTTATCAGAGATTGGAAATAAGAGTCTCCTGGTCCTATTTGCCCAGGCTGGCTTTGAATCACATGTGATCCTGAGATCTCAGACTCCTGTGAAGCTAGGATTATAGGCATGAACCACCAGCACTTGGCATTCCTCTCTTTCTCTCTCTCTTTGTCTCTCTCTGTCTCCGTCTGTCTGTCTCTGTCTCTTATTCTGGAACAACAGTCATTTTACTTTAGTCAACGGAAATTGTTGCCTTTTTTTTTCCTTTGACACAAATAAATCCTCCTCTCTTATATGTAAAATGACTCCTCTCAGTCTCTCTGGGTTGTAGTGGGCTCATTCACATATGTTCATTACTGTTTTAACCACAGAAGTTTCTGTTTCACAGAGAAATCTAGGAACTGTGAATAATTATGAAGTGGCTGTGATACTAATATTTTTACTAGAGCATATTAGAAGATTTTATGAATATTCATCTGATAATCCTTTTTGTTTTTTAAATATAATTTTATTATTATTAAAGTGTTCTCAGAGGTGTTACCATTTCATAAATCAGGTAATGAGTACATTTCATTTTTGGACAATGTCACCATTCCTTTTCTTTCAGTTTTCCCCTCCCATCCCTGCTTACAACACACACACTTAAAAATATAATTTTATTTTTATTAAGGTGTTATACAGAGAGGTTACCATCTGATAATCCTATTTTGTGTATTATTGGGTCATTGAATTTAGGGCCTCATACTTGGTTGGCTGGCTGTCTACCACTTGAGCCAAGCCCTGCTTTTGGCTGGTTATTTTGGAGATGGAGTATCTCAGACTTTTCTGCCTAGCCTGGCCTCAAACTACCATCCTCCAGATTTCAGCCTTTTGAGAAACTAGAATTACAGTGCTCTCTGGAGGTTTTGAGGGGGGAACACAATGCTCTGGCTTATTGTCTTCTTGTTATTAAGTTGTAAGGTTATGGGTTTGTTTTATGTCCATTTGTCCTTTTTTAATGGTGAAGTACTTATGGTATTAAGCTAATGTGAATGTTTAAGAGAAAAGTATTGTATCAGTTTATATTGTGTGTGTTTCTTTCCTCCCTCCCTCCCTCCCTCCCTCCCTCCCTCCCTCCCTCCCTCCCTCCCTCCCTCCCTCCCTCTCCCTCTCTCCCTCCCTTCTTTCCTTCCTTTCTTCTTCTTTTTCTTGTCCAGCTAGCCTGGAATTGTCATCCTCTCAATGTCAGTCTCCTCAGTAGCTAGGATTACAGGCTTGAGCTACCCATGTCCAGCAATGTTTCTCTATTCTTATAGAGGACTGGAAAGGATGTAATATTAATAGGCCTAAGGGCTAGAGATGATTTGTTCAGGTGGGTGCTTAGGTCCTTGACTTTCTTTCTATTCCAAGTAGAGAAAGGCCAACAATACAGGCTAGTGTGGAGATTTGAGGACAGGAGAATTTTTCTTTTTGGTCCAAAACTGGGACTTGAACTCGGTACCTGCTGCTTTGGATCATTGGCTAGCACTCTACCAATTGAGCCATGCCTCCAACTCCAAGAACAGAATTTTTTGCCTGTCCTGGGGCTTGGACTCAGGGCCTGAGCACTGTCCCTGGCTTCTTTTTGCTCAAGGCTAGCACTCTACCATTTGCGCCACAGCACCACTTCCAGCTTTTTCTGTATATATGGTGCTAAGGAATCAAACCCAGGGCTTCATGCATGGTAGGCAAGCATTCTACCACTAGGCCACATTCCCAGCCCCCAGGAGAATTTTTGAAGGCATGTTTAATAGCAAGAGTGCAATACAAAAGGCCCAAATACAATGAAGGAACACATTCCCCTATTAACACCGACACAATGCTCTTTTACCTTGTGCCTGTTGGATAGGATAAGGGTTTAGTTCACTACTGAAAAAAATAATGAAGTGAATCTCATCATAGCCATACAATCTGGTTGTGAAATGAATGTTTATAATACTTCAAACAGTTCAAAACTCAAGTTAGATATTATACCTTATTTGTGCACTCCTCAGTTAAGATTATCTACAGTTTTTGAAACCATTCAACGAACAAACCATTGATTGAAACCACATCGATTTAAGGTTCCTTAAATCGAATTCAGAGTCCAGAGGCTAATTAATTAAATATATGCATTCTTTGTACTGATATCTATTATTTGATTCTCTCATGGCAATTCAAAGTTGGTTCTTACCAAGTGACTCCTTTAAAAGCAAAATTCACCTAAGGTTAGTTGTAACCCAGTAGTTCAATAATAAACCATGAAGTCCACAGTCATATCAGTAAAACTGTTATACAGTGTCCAAGTCATTGCTCAAGAAGAATAGGAAAATTGTAAGAGCCCCAGAGAGTTTAAAGAAATGGGAAGTTGAGAGGGGAATTTTCACAATGAGGTGGAATGGGGGTAGGGAAAGAATTGGGTTGGCACACATGGAGGTTCCAGGTGAGAAAGGTTGTGAAGTTTAGTTTGTAAGAGTAAGAGGAGGATGACCTGGTAGTAGCACAAGATGATGTACTTGTTTTGGCAGTCTGGAATTAAACTCAGGGCCTAGTGCTTCCTAAGCAAATGCCCTACTACTTGAGCCATGCTTCTAGTGCTTTGCTTTTAGTTTGTTTTTGAAGTAGAATCTTACTAACTTTGCCTGAGCAAGCTTCATACCAGAATCCTACCTACTACCTCTGTCTCCAGAGTATTTGGGTCGACAGACATGCATCCTCCCGCCCAGCTGAGAGACCAACCTTTTTTTGTGCCAGTTTTAGACTTGCACCCAGGGGATGGGCACTGTCCCTGAGATTTTGTGCTCATGACTAGAACTCTTAGCACTTGAAATATAGCCCCATCTAGCTTTTTGATGGTTAATTGGAAGTAAGATTCTCATGGACTTTTCCTGTTCAGGCTGGCTTTGAACTCTAATCATCAGATCTCAGCCTCCTGAGTAGCTAGGGTTACAGGCTTGAGCCAGCAGCATCCAGGTGAGACCAACAATTTTTAAAGAACCATGCAGTTTGAGATAGACTGAAGATATTTTCTAGGTTTTCAGCCTTGTGTATAAAAAAGTCCTAACTGAGAGATTTAGAATACTTTACAAATGAATAGTTTCAGAAAACTTCAAGTGTTGCAAATTGACCACTGGAGTTCTAAGTGGTCCTTAGTACAATTATGCCATTTTGGAAGGTAATGAATTGAATTGTTAACATGGTGGAAAAGTATATAATCAGCAAGAGTTTTGTGAAGAGGTTGAAGATTAGATTGAGAGTTACCAATGGGTACTAAGCTTAAACAAAAATCAACCACCAAAAAAAAAAAATACCAAAAGAGCACTCAAAGAATGGACATGTGGCTGAAATAATAGGGCATCTAGCAAGTGTGAGGCCCTGAGTTCAAATCCCAGTACTACCAAAATAAAGAGAAAAACTACAGCCTTAGTAAATTATCAAGGACAGTGTCTAGAGTATAGGAATCAGGAGCAGAACTTGCCACAGATCTTCAATTGACTAGTTGGAGGAGAGACAAGGTGGACTGGATGGACTGAACAAGCCTCATTCCTGGCAGGATGGGGGAAAGATTGGAGTTCAGAAGGTTTTCCAGTCCTATTCAAGTCATAACACCAAACTAATTGGCCAAGTCAAAAAAGGAATAAGAAAGTTGATTTTATTGAGGATATTGTAATGTGAGCACCCCAGATTCAAACAGTAAAATCATGGCTGGAGGGGAGTGTCTGCCTTACACTTTTGTGTGGAGGAGAGACAATTATAGATGAAGAGGCTTGGCATGGTGGCTCATGCCTATGATCCCAGTTACTTGGGAGATGACAATTAGGAAAGTCACCATTGAAGGTGAGTTAGAGCAAAATGTTAGTGAGTCCCCACCTCAACAAAACAAGCCAAGCCTAGTGGTCCATGTCTGTAGTCTAAGCTACATGAGAGACATAGGTAGGAAGATTGAGATCTGAAGCTAGCTTGGGCAAAACTTTAAGAACTGACCTAAAAAATAACCTCCAAGCAAAAAGAATTAGGGGCTTGCCTAGCAAGCCTAAGGCCCTGATTTCAAACTCTAGTACTGCAAAAACAACCACAATCACAACAATAAAGTCATTGGCAAGGAGATTCACATAGGAGGTTCCTTTTTGTAATCGGGGAGAGCATTCATCAGTCAGCCAACCAGGAAATGATTACCTCTGTCTGGCTAGTTTCAGGAAGACAACAATTTGGTTGATCATTCAAGAGACTAAGAACAGAGTTGGGCAGTGTATGTTAGACCTGTCTGAAAGTTCAGCCAAAAGGGGAAGGGGTCTATATTTGGTCCTGTTAGTTAGACAGTGGAGCAATCTGAGAAACTTACTGGATTCATGACAGACAATGGCAAGCCTTAGCTTGCAGATGGCTGGGGGCAGGCTCAATGAGCAATTGCTTTGTGGCACATAGTTCCTCATAAAGGATCACATATGGGAGTTTCTTCTCTTTCTTTTTCCTTTTGGGCCAATGTCTTGCTATTTAGCCTAGGCTGGCTTTGAACTCACTCTGTAGCCTCAGCTGGCCTTGAACTTGTGATCCTCCCATTTCAGCTTTCCTCTCTCCTAAGTGCTGGGACAAACTTTGAATTACTTAACTATTTTCAGGGATCTGGAGAAGTTCAGTGTTTTCAAAGGTCCTCAGTCATGTGTGAAAACTTGAGTCTTGTTCTTGTTACTAGAGCGACCACCAAAAGGCAGCCATACCTACTAGTCCATGTTGCCAGCTACATGACATTCTTCTGCTCCACAGAATGGCTGAGTAGTAGGTAGAGGATGGGGTTGGAGAAGCCTGTTGGATGTGTTGACAAGTGTTTCTGTGTGGGCTACAGCAGGTGGGCCTCCTTGAGATGCCATCAAATAGATGGATGGCTGTTTGAAAGAGATGGACCAGGGCATGCTTGTGAATGCTAGTGTCTCCCTCCTGCACCTTCAGACACTGTTCATTGTGCTTATTCTACTGATGGAAAGCCATTGTAGTCCATTTTATTCATTTATTTATTGGTTGTTAGATATGGCTCTGGATGTTGAGGTGGCACATAAGACTAAGGACATCAATTCAAAAGGAACTTGGGCAGAAGGGGCTGCCATTAGCCAAAAATCTTGCAAGCAAACACTCAGAGCAAGCGGGATGCTTCTTTGTTATCCCTAATCCAGCAGGCCCTCATCATCTGCTCAGATTGGCTGAGTTCAGGTTCAGAGTTTGTAAAAGGATATATCTAATTACCACAATGTAGTTAAAATTTGTTGAAGTAGAAACAGGATGTCTTATCAGGAAAAGGATATAACTAAAATGTAATCAACAAGGGCAAAGTCACCTGGATAAAGCAGGAACTTTTGAGAAAAAAAATGATTCTAAGATGGATAGGAACTCCAGGAAATGAAAATAAGAGGTGTTTTTTCTTTGTTGGTATTTTTGTTTTCTTTTCCTTGTGTCTTTTTTGGTCATTTATCTGTCTTTGGGACAGTAAAGGGTGGCACAGAAATGGAGGGGAAACTTTTGGGCATCTACCGAAAAGACCACAAACAAGAACACACTAAAGCCAATTAGCACAACAATGTTCATCGGAGCACAATTTGTCATAGCTAAAATATGGACCCAACCCAGATGCCCCTCCGTAGACGAATGGATCAGGAAAATGTGGCACATATACACAATGGAATTTTATGCCTCTATCAGAAAGAATGACATTGCCCCATTTGTAAGGAAATGGAAGGACTTGGAAAAAATTATACTAAGTGAAGTGAGCCAGACCCAAAGAAACATGGACTCTATGGTCTCCCTTATTGGGACTAATTAGCACAGGTTTAGGCAAGTCACAGCAGAGGATCACAAGAGCCCAGTAGCTATACCCTTATGATCACATAAGATGATGCTAAGTGAAATGAACTCCATATTATGGAAATGAGTGTTATATCACTCTTGTAATTACTTTCAATATGCCATGTGAAACCGTAGCTTCTTTTGTTGCTGATCCTCTTGTATCCCCTTCCTATGGTTGTCCCTGCGCTATCACCGTATCCCTGGACACTGTATATACTGGTATTAGAACTAGGGAAGTGAAAGGGCATATCAAAATCTAGAGACAAAGGATAAAAAGACAAATGTCTCCAAAAGCAATACTTGCAAAACCATTTGGTGTAAACCAACTGAACAACTCATGGGGGGAGAGAGAAAGGGGGAGGTGGGAGGAGGGAATGAGGGAGGAGGTAACAAACAGTACAAAAAATGTCCCCAAAGCCTAACGTGTGTAACTGTAACCCCTCTGTATATCACTTTGACAATAAATAAGTAATTAAAAAAATGGAGGGGAAATATAAACAAATGCAGCAGTGGTACTCACTAGATAATATGTTGAAAATGAACTGTGCAACTTGTGGGTGGGAACCAGGAGGGAAAAACTGGAAGAGAGCAAGGGGAGGGGTGACATTGTCCAAAAAGAAATATACTTATTACCTGACTTACATATCTGCAGCCCCGATGTATATCACCTTTATAATAACAATAAAGAAGAAAAAATAAACAGAAAAAATGATTGACAGAGGGAAGGCAACCTTTTTTTGATCTCTTTAGTTTTTTTTTTTTCAGAGTTGAAGACTGAATTCAGGGCCTTACAATTGCTAGGCAAGTTCTCTTCCACTTAGCTAAACCCCCAGCCCCTGGAAGCAACCTCCTTTGATAGAAAAGATGGCTTTTCTCGTACACACACACACACACACACACACACACACACACACACACACACACACACGGATGTTCATTAACATGCAGTTATTGAGGCTTAAACTCAGGGCCTAGGTACTGTCCCTTAGTTTTTTTTGCTCAAGGCTGGTGCTGTACCACTTGAGACAGCTCTACTTCTAGAATTTTGCTGGTTAATTGGAGATAGTCTCACAGGGGCCGATAGCATGGCTCAATTGTTAGGGTGCCTGCCTATCAAACACACAGCCAGTTCAAATCTCAATACCACCAAAAATTGAATAAAATTATAGTAATTAAAAAAAGAGTCTCACAGGCTTTCCTGCCTGGGCTGGCTTTGAACCACAATCCTCAGACCTCAGCCTCATGAGCAGCTAGGATTACAGCCGTGTAATTCCCTCCTGGCTATGGTCCATTCTACTAGCTACATATTCACCTTTTCTCAACCATCCCATAGGGTCTCCACACTTTTTATTGGACTGATTAGGGTGCAGAAGGGCTAGGGTATTTCTCAGTTTACAAAGATCTGTTACATTGTACACCTTAGTCCCTGTGGCCACTGTAGGGGCCACAGCAAAGTAAGGTGCTCAACCAAGTATTAATCATCTTTACCATCTAGGCAGTGGCTTCATTGCCAACCAAGAATCCAAGTGGCATTTGATTTAAATTCCTCAGACTTCTTTCTTGCTGCTTTCCCGTCCAGAGGGTTACTTAGTACTATGGGACTGGGATGACTTTTAGGGGAGTGAAAGGAAATTATATGTAGAAGTTTTCAAGAAAATCACAAGCCTTCAAACCCCATTGCTATAATTTAATGATTATCATCAAAGTTGCAGCTGAAGGCAGATGATCACCTTCTGGGATCAGCCATAGTCACAGAGTGATCTGCCAAGGAGCTGTGCATGAGGAGAGGGAGGGTGGGAAGTCCCTTTGAGGCAAAATTTGCCATTTATTTTTATGTATTGCAGTTCTAGGAATGGAACCCAGGGCAACAGAGCTCCTTTCCGTGTGTGTGTGTGTGTGTGTGTGTGTGTGTGTGTGTGTGTGTGTGTGTGCCAGAACCATACCTCCAGTTCCTGTTTTCAGTGGTTAATTGGAGATAAGAGTCTCACAGACGTTTTTCTGCCTGGGCTGGCTTCAAACTGTGATTTCAGCCTCCTTTGTAGCTGGAATAATGTGCATGGGCCACTGGTGCCTGGCAATGTTGCTGGTTTTCTTTTTTATGTAGTAAGCATTTACCTGTCTACTCTGTGATGTTAGTAGCTTACATTTTAGGTAATTTAAGTAGTCAGATCTGAGCAGCGTTCATTCTAAGAATTCCAGCACCCTTCTCTCTCTCTCTGAGTACCTTCATGGATTCTCCACTAATTTTCAGGTGGATAACTGAAAAGCATTCTTGATTTTTCTCAAGCCAATAAGACTGATTTCTTATTGGCATTTTAATCACCTCTATGCCACTAAATGAGCCTGTTGACAAGCAAACATGCCTCTCTTCTGGTAGATGTCTGATCTAGGTTCTTCAGTATCTTTAAGCAGTCCTTTTTTTGTTTTGTTTTGTTTTTTTGCCAGTCCTGGGGCTTGAACTCAGGGCCTGAGCACTGTCCCTGGCTTCTTTTTGCTCAAGGTTAGCACTCTACCACTTGAGCCACAGCGCCACTTCTGGCCATTTTCTATATATGTGGTGCTGAGGAATGGAACCCAGGGCTTCATGTATACGAGGCGAGCACTTTTTACCACTAGGCCATATTCCCAGCCCCCAAATAGTCCTTTCTTTGCAATAAACTCTCTCCCTTTATAACCCAGGCTAGTCTCGGATTTGTGATCCTCCTGCCTCAGCCTCCTCGGTGCTGGGATTATAGTTATGTGCTACTGTGTTTGATTTAGTCACTTTTCTTTTTATATTTTGTTCAGCTTATAGTTCTTATATGATGGTTGATCTGATAAAAGTGATGCAATCACACTGAAACTTGTTTTTGTTAAGTTTTACATAGGTTTGGAGGTGGCATGGGTTAAATTTTGCTTCTTCCTCCAATACTGATATTCATTTCTTCTAGTACTAACTGTTGAGGCAACTTTGCTTTCCTTCATTGAATTACATTGGCATGTTTGTAAAAAAAAAAAAACAACATCAGCAAACCAAGAGTTGTCTATAAAATTGTGATTCTTTCTGGGTTCTGTTCTGTTTAATTAGTGTAACTGTCCTTGTATTAGCAGCAAACTGAATTTCTTTGACTTTTTTTTTGTGCCAGTCCTGAGGCTTGGGACTCAGGGCCTGAAGACTGTCCCTGGCTTCTTTTTTGCTCAAGGTTAGCACTCTACCACTTGAACCACAGCGCCACTTCTGTCTTTTTCTGTTTATGTGGTGCTGAGGAATACAACCCAGGGCTTCATGTGTGCTAGGCAATCACTCTACTGCTAAGCCACATTCCCAACCCCTTTCTTTGGCTTTTGTATAAAGTAGTTTATGTTCTCATACTTTTTCTTGTGTGGGGTATTTTAGGTCTTTTATATAGCCATATCAGCTCTTAAGACCTCCAGTCATTTTACAAACATTGATTGAATAAGTAGGTGAGAAATCAGTAAAGTGATAGGAAATTTGAACAGTGTTCAGTCAACCTGATATATGTTATAGAACTTTACACCCTTCAACAGTCAAATGTGCATTCTGGAAGTGTGGGACATGGTCACAGGAAAATCATTTGTTGGAATCATATAGAGAATATTTTTCTTCCCACTGTGGACTTAAAATTAGAAATGATAAAAAGGCATCAAGAGAAAATGTCACAACAAACAACAGTAGAGAGAGCTGTGTGATGTTAAAAAATATGGGAGCTGGCTACAGTGGCTTGCACCTGTAATCTCAGCTACTCTGGGAGACAGAAATAAGGAGGATCATGGTTTGAAGCCAGTCCAGGCAAAACATCAGTATGATTTGATTTCAACCAATAAAAAAGCTTGGTATGAGCCAGATGCTAGTGGCTCTCACCTACAATCCTAGCTACTCAGGAGGCTGAGATCTAAGCATCCTCATTTGAAGCCAGACTGGGCAGGGGAGTCTGAGAGACTTTTATTTCCAATTAACCAGAAAAAAGCTGGAAGTGAAGGTGTGGCTCAAATGGTAGAACATCAGCCATAGCTTAAAAAGTTAATAGCACCCAGGCCTTAAGTTCAAGCACGAGTACCAACTCACACACCACACACACACACACACACACACACACACACACACACACACACACACACATCTTGGCATGGTTGCATGGTTGCACATGCTTATCATCTAGCTATTTGGGAGGTATACATTGGAGGATCTTGGTCCAGGCTGGCCTCAGGATAAAGTGAGACTCAATTTGAAAATTAGCTAAAGCAATAAAGGTGGGAGGCATGGCTGTAGTGATAGAGCACCAGCCTAGCGAGTGTAAGGCCCTGAGGTTAAACTTCAGTATTGTCAATGAAGCAACCAAAAGAACAGCCAAATAGAATCAAAGTCAAATCTTACTCAGAATTTATCATCATCATCACCATCATCATCATCACTTGGTTGGTACTGGGGTTTTAACTCAGGGTCCTTGTAGTCACTAAGCTTGTTTGCTGGACTCTGTACCACACAAGTCACACCTCCAGCCCAGCATTTTGCTAGTTATTTTGGAGATAACAGTCTCATGAACCTTTCTGCCTATGTTGGCTTTGAACTGAGGCTCTCTGCATCTCAGCCTCTTGAGTAGGTAGGATTATAGGAGTGAGCCACTAGTACCCATATCAAAATTACATTAAAAATGAAAGACTAAATATCATACATAATACATATCTAAAATTCATGGGTAGAAGGGGTATATGTCTTTTTGGGTGCCAGTTCTGATGCCTGAACTCAGGGCTTGGATACTGTTCCTGAGCTTTTATGCTTAAAGCTAGGATTCTACTACTTGAGCTATAGCTCCATTTGTGGCTTTTTTTCTGGTTAATTGGAGATAAAGAGTCTCATGGACTCTCTTCAGATCTCAGCTTCCTGAGTAGCAGGCGTGAGACACTGGTGCCCAGTTGTGATATGTGTGGGAGTGTGTGCGTTTGTGTGTGTGTGTGTGTGTGTGTGTGTGTGTGTGTTCAATAGGCATACATATATAATGATGGCAATCCTTTTTTTTAATTTTTATTATAAAACTGATGTACAGAGAGGTTACAGTTTCATACGTTAGGCATTGGATACATTTCTTGTACTATTTGTTACCTTGTCCCTCATACCCCCCTCCCCCCTCCCCCTGTCCCCCCCTGAGGTGTTCAGTTCACTTACACCAAACAGTTTTGCAAGTATTGCTTTTGTTGTTGTTTCTCCTATTTTACCCTTTGTCTCTCAATTTTGGTATTCCCTTTGAATTTCCTAATTCTAATACCAGTACACACTGTTTCCCATACACTCAGATAAGATTACAGAGATAGTGTAGATACAATCACAAGAAGGTGATACACGAACATCATCAATAGTAGAAACTACATGTAGATACACATGGGATGTTGAAAGTAGTTTCAACTCTGATATGACAATCATTTTCATAAAATGGAGTTCATTTCACTTAGCATCATCTTATGGGATCATAAGGGTATAGCTATTGGGCTCTTGTAATCCTCTGTTGTGACTTGCCTAAACCTGTGCTAATGAGAACCAATAAGGGAGACCATAGAGTCCATGTTTCTTTGGGTCTGGCTCACTTCACTTAGTATAATTTTTTCCAAGTCCTTCCATTTCCTTACAAATGGGGCAATGTCATTCTTTCTGATAGAGGCATAAAATTCCATTGTGTATATGTACCACATTTTCCTGATCCATTCGTCTACGGAGGGGCATCTGGGTTGGTTCCAGATTCTCGCTATGACAAATTGCGCTGCAATGAACATTGTTGTGCTGGTGGCTTTACTTTGATTTTGTTTGTAGTTTTTTGGATAAATACCCAAAAGTGGGGTTGCTGGGTCATAGGGGAGTTCTACATTTAGCCTTCTGAGGAATCTCCATACTGCTTGCAAGAGTGGCTGAACCAGTTTACATTCCCACCAACAATGAAGTAGGGTTCCCTTTTGGCCACATCCCCTCCAACAACTGTTATTGTTAGTTTTCTTGATATATGACATTCTTACTGGGGTGAGATGGAATCTCAATGTTGTTTTGATTTGCATTTCCTTTATGGCCAATGATGTAGAGCACTTTTTCATATGTCTCTTAGCCATTCTCATTTCCTCATCAGAGAAGTCTCTTTGTAGATCTTTAGCCCACTTGATGAGTGGGCATGATGGCAATCCTTAAAGACAAATTCTTGCCTTTCTTTTCTCATCCCAAAGTACTGATCTGTTGCCTTGAACAAAATTGTGTTTTTACAGGTCCCAGTGTCATTTGAGGATGTGACTGTGGACTTCAGCAGGGAGGAGTGGCAGCAATTGGACTCCACTCAAAGATGCCTATACCAGGATGTCATGCTAGAGAACTACAGCCACCTTCTCTCAGTGGGTAAGGACAGCTATCCTGTGGGAACTAGCATGAGCCTATCATAGGCTAAATTGTCTCCAAGAAAACTTCAGCACCATAGAATGTAACTATTTCAAATAGTCTTTACAGAAGTAATCAAACTATAATGAGTAATAGTAATATTACTCACAAACTATAGTGAGTATAGTAATTAAGGGAACCTAATCCAATCTATTGTCCTTGTAAAAAGAGGAAATGTAGACATAGAAACATACACAGGGAGAAGAAAGATAGTGTGTAGACATCTTAGAAGCAGATGACTTTGGACTAGAATGACAATCTGCTACCCATGACATATTGGAACTTATTGGAAGCTAGGTGAGATGTATGGGACATTTCCCTCCTTATTGACTTCAGGGGAGCCTGGACTTATCTCTCACGTGTTGATTTTGGACTTCTGATCTCCAGAACTGTGATATACTAATTGTCTGTTATAAGCTTCCTAATTCATGACACTTTGTTACAGAAGCCCCAGGAACCCCCCCCCCAGAAAAAACCTTCATACTTGGAAACAGATTATTAATGTGACAACTCAAAACTAGCAGTGTTCAGTCAGACATCAGTGACTCTTACCTGCAATTCTTGCTACTCAGAAGGTTGAGATCTGAGCATCCTGATTCAAAACCAGCTCAGGCAGACAAATTTAAAACATTCTTATCTCCAGTTAACTAGAAGAAAGCCAGAAGTGAAGGTGTGGTGGTTCAAGAGGTAGAGCCTTGGGCTTCAGTGAAAAAGTCAGACAAGAGCACAGGGCCCTGAGTTCCAGCTCCAGTACTAGTTAGTACATGTACATGTGTGTATATACACACACACACACACACACACACACACACACCACACAAATATTTAGCAGCTATTTAGCTCTCATAGTAACTGGCCCAGAGTAGCAGATCCAAGTTTTTGCCACCAAAGGTGTCAGAGGCCCAATGATAAAGTATGCCTTCTTTTTGCTTGTGGAATGGGCCAGATACAATGATTTATTCTTAGAAGGGATATCTTGACATATCCTGCACCACTGGATATATACAAATTCCCATATGGTAGAAAGTATTTTTTGTCACATTTTCCTCCTTACCATTGAATTTTGTCAAATTCATTTTCTGTCCTCTGTTAAGCAGATGTCTTACACATAATTCTAGAGTGGTTGCCACTTGCTGCTTAGTAGGTTCTTTTCTGACAGGTATCATGGAAAAGCATTTATTGGATCCATTGTTGTATACTAGGTACCAAGAAATGGGATAATTTTTTCAAGCAACGAAGCTACATCTGGAACAATGTCTGCAGATAGAGTCCCCAGCTGGTTAAGTTCATGATGTTCCTCTGGCATTTTCTGCATAGGTCACATAGGCCAGATGAACTGAGGATGTGATATAAGTTCCCAGCTCTTCCCTTTCAAGTTTCTGATGGGATCACTAGTCTCTGAAATAACTCCAGGAGCATGATAAGGATTTGGCTTTTCTTTTTTCCTTGGTTTTAGTGGCTTGTACTTGGTTTATCCCACCATCAGATCCCTTATGTCACAGGTCAGGTCAGGGAGCCAGTATGGCAATTTTGCCATTGCTGAGACTGCAGATTCCAGTTAATATTCTGGAACTGGTGAAATAACCACAAGACAGGTTCAAGGACCACTTGGTCCCATTGGAGTTGACTTGAGCTAAAACTGCACTCATTGCTTCACTTTTCTTTGTGTGTGAGTTGTGGGGCTTGTATTCCTGGCCCTGAGCTCTTTTGTTCAAGGCTAGCACTCTACCACTTTGAGCTACCTGTACACTTCTGGTTTTCTGGTGGTTAATTGGAGATAAGACTCTTACAGACATTACTGCCCAGACTGGTTTTGAACCACGATTCTCAGATCTCAGCTTCCTGAGTAGCTAGGATTACATGCGTGAGCCTGCAACCAGCTCCTGGCTTCTTTTTTTGTTTTTCTTCTCTTTTTTTGGTTATGGGGCTTGAACTCAGGGTCTAGGCACTATCCTTTAGCTTTTGCTCAAGGCTAATGCTCAACCACATTCAGATAGAGTGCCATTTTCAGTTTTCTGGTAGCTATTTGGAGATAAGAGTTTCATTGGCTTTCCTGCCAGGCTGGCTTCAAATCATCATCCTAAGATCTTAGTCTACTGATTTTTTTTGGATTTTTGGAAGTCCTGGGGCTTGAACTCAGGGCCTGGGCACTGTCCTTGAGCTTCTTTTGCTCAAGGCTAGCACTCTACCACAACACAGTGCCACTTCTGTTTTTCACTGTGTATGAGGTACTGAGAAATTGCATGCTAGGCAAGCACTCTACCACTAAGCCACTTTCCCAGCCTGGTCTATCTCTAGTTGGTTCTCTTTCACATGTGCTCAGTGCTAGTCTCCTTCACCAGTTCTCTTCCATTGGTTCTGACATTGGCTCTCTGGCATGTGCTCTTTGCTTTTCTCACTCATTGCTTTGTACTCTTTCAGGGTTTGTCTCAGTCACTGCTTCTGTCATTAGTTCTCTCATTGGTTCTCTTGCTAATTGGTTCTATGTTTCTCATTGGTTTTATCCTTTTCTTGCTGCTTCTGTGTCATGGGTAATTGGTTGTATCCTCTCATCAGTTCTTTGTCTTTCATTGGTTCTCTCTCATTTGTTCTCTCCCACATGTCATCTCTGCTTCTCTCAATCTCATTGTTTCCCTTCCTCTCACTGGTTCTATATCAAATATTCCATCTCTCTCTCACTGGTTTGCTTGTCCTTCCATTGGTTCTCTCTGTCACTGCTTCTATCTATCTCATTGATTCTCTCTCTCATTGTTTCTACCTCTCATTGGTTCTCTCATACACTGGTTCTCTCTCATTGGATATCTTTCATTGGTTCTCTCCCTCATTGATACTCTCATAAATATTCTCTCTCAATGATCTTCTCTTTCAATGGTTCTCTCATTCACATTGGTTCTCTGTCTCTTATTGCTTCTCTCATTATCTTTGGTTCACTGCTTTATTGTTATTATGAGAGAGCCAATGAAAGTGAGAGAACCAAAGAGTATACTCGACAGAGAACAAATGAGAAAATGAATGAGAATGAGGGAATCAATTAGTGTGTGATAAAACTAATAAGGGACAGAACCAATGAGAGACTAGCACTGAACTTGTGCATGAGAGCGAAAGATAGATGTATGGAACCAACTAAAGAGAGAAAGAGAACCAATGGAGAAAGAACCAATGGAAAAGAACCAGTGAGAGGTAGAATGGACCATTGGGAGAGAACCAATATTTGGTAGAGAAGACTAATGGGATAGAAGCAATGAGAACCAATGAGAGATAACAATTTTAGAGAGAGAGCCAATGAGAAAAGATCACTATGTGAGAAAGAACCAATGAGAGGTAGAAGCAATGGGGGAGGGGAGAGAGAGAGAGAGAGCAAGAGAGAGAGCACAATGACAGAAATAATCAATGTTTGGGCAAGTGAACCAAGGAGCAAGATGGAACATATGAGATAGAACCAATTAGAGGAAGAGAATCAATGAGAAAGAGCCAATGAGAGTGATAGAAGCAAAGAGTGGGTGAGATAGAACCAATGAGAAAGAACCAATGTGGTACAGAACCAATGAGAGGCTATCACCAAATGTGCATACAAGAACCAATGAATGATGGATAGAACCAATCAGAGAAAGTGAATCAATGAGAGAGAGAGAGAGAGAGAGGAGGAGAGGAGAGGAAGAGAGATTCAGTACCCTACACATTTAAGGTTCGGTGTCTTATATCCTTATATGGTCCTATTCTCCCTTTAAGATCTCATTCTTTTCCAATAAATGTTCTCACCCTGTGGGGTTGTGAATTCAGTTTGATTGTTGTTGAGTCACTTGCAGAATGAGAGTCCAAGTTTGATTTTCATCAGACTGAAGAGAGAAAGCAAGTAAAGATACCTTTGATTCAGGATTATTGCAATAGAGGAAAAGAGACTGCAGTGCACAACTAGCTGAATTCCCAAGGCACCATAGGCAAGTGGGATTTTACAACCAAGGAGCACCATGGGGGCCAGTGAATGGATGATGACTACCAGGAAGCATCCTGGGTAAGGGCTTCTGGCCCAGCTTACCAAAGAAAGATGATGACTGAAGTCAAGGCAAAGTGATCACTTATTACCCAGGGGTGGGAGAGATGAGAAATTTCATCAGCTATGATGTAAGGATTGGTTATTAAGGTGGGGGTTCTTGCTAAACTGATGAAACAGGATTCTTACTAAAATCAAGTGATACAAAAATGGACATAGAGGTCCAAAAATTGCAACTGATTTGGGAAGAGGATTCAGAGGAGTGTGGTTCATGTGTGGTCAAGATGAAAATGTGCAAAATGTGTTCAAGGCAAGTACATAAACTAGTACCTTGTAATAAAAAGAGGCAGCTAAATACCAAAAAGAAGAAAATGAGGGTGTAAGATATCACAAGAAATGTATTCACTGCCTGATTATGTAACTGTACCCCCTTTGCACAACACCTTGTCAATAAAATTTAATTTTTAAAAAAAGAGACTGTTACCTGGATGGTGCACATGGGGGGGACTGCAT
The DNA here is from genome assembly GCF_023159225.1 of Perognathus longimembris pacificus. NCBI lineage: Eukaryota > Metazoa > Chordata > Mammalia > Rodentia > Heteromyidae > Perognathus > Perognathus longimembris. Next base: position 78,567,625 of record NC_063188.1, on the reverse strand, counting down.
TGTGCACGCGAACTCAGATATGAACACATATGCATACTGGGAAGATAAGGAGAAGACACACACAGAGTACAGCCATGCTATTGGGGTAGTGAATTTGAAAGACAAATAACAGCAAGAATTTTTGCGAATACTGGTAGCTAGAAGATACATGTAAAAAAGGCTTGTATCCTAGCTCCATCAGAGAGAGCAGCTTTCAAAATTAGACTGAATAAATATCTGTTGTTTAAAGTTACAGTTTTCAATGATTTTTGTTGTGCCAGTCCTGAGGTGTGAACTCAGGGCTTGGCATTGTCCCTGACCTTCTTTTGCTAAAGGCTAGTGCTCTACCACTTGAGCCACAGCTCCATTTCCAGCTTTGTTTGGTAGTTTTATTGGAGATAAGAGTCTCAACAGACTTTCCTTCCCAGGCTGGTTTCTAATTGCAGTGTTCATAAGTCAGCCTCCTGTGTAGCTAGGATTACACGTGTGAGCCAGTGACACATGGCTTGATGCTTTTTATGTGTGGCAGCCCTAGGAAAGGAACACAGAGCCTTGGTAGAGAGTGGAGAGCTCTCTCAGCTGCCGGGCTACCTGCTGAGCCTGTGGAGTGTGGAATGGTATTGTTCTTGATTTGTCTGAGGTCCTTCATCGGCTTTTCACCTCTGTGATCATTACACTGTTCCTAAAGAAATGTACTTACTTCCCAAAGAGCAAATAGAAAGCAATTGTCTGAACTCAATTCTTTTTTTTATTGTCAGGATGATGTACAGAGGGGTTACAGTTACATGCTTAAGGTAGTGAGTACATATACATTTCTTGTCATACCTGTTATCCCCTTCCTCATTTTTCTCCCTCCTTCCCTCTCCCTCAGCTCCTCACTCCACCCCCTTGCTTTCTTAATTATTTTTTAAAAAACCAAAATATAAAATAAAATAAACAAATCTTATCCTTAATGTACATTGTCACTCTAGTCTACAATGCTTATGTCCTCTGTGATTAGTAACTGTAAAACAATTCCTCCCAGATCAGGTGATATGTACATATACATTCTTTCCTTTTGCTACAAGTAATCTGTTTCTTCTTTTTCTCTAATTTTCCCCCCTCCCTGCTGCCCTTGAGTTGCTTAGTTTGTTTTTTCCTCAGTGCCCATTGCATCTGTTGGGCCCTTTATACTGTATTTCCCCATTTTCCATTCATTCTGTGTCCTCCTTCTAGCTTCTTTCAGATGTGTACTTGTGTACATCTTGTGTGAGGAAAGGGTATAGGGTCCTTTAATTTCTCTAAGATTGATTACGAAGAAGTCTTTTGCTTCTTTATCTTTGGTGCTCTTTACAGACTGGATATTAAATTATGTACATATAATTTAGAGTTTGTGTTTCACTTTTGGGTGCCTTTCTCCCGAGGCTGCCCCCGCTTTTTTGGTCTCTCTGTGAATTGGTGCCTTGGGTCCTGCTTTCTTTGTCATGTTTCTTTGTTTTTTATTTCTAAAATCCACATATCAGGGAGACCATGCGCCTTTGCTCTCTATGTTCTAGGCTTGTCTCGCTCAACATTATTTGTTCAAGACCTGTCCATTTCCCTGTGAATGCCATTGTTTTATCATTTCTAATGGCTGTATAGAATTCCACTATGTACAGGTACCACATTTTTTGGATCCATTCATCTGTACTGGAGTATCTGGGTTGTTTCCATATTTTGGCTATTGTGAACTGTGCAGTGATAAACATGGATGTGCAGGTGTCCTTGTCATATCCTGGATCCTGTTGTTCAGGATGGATACCTAGAAGTGGTATGGCTGGGCCATAGGGTATGTCTATGCTAAGTTTTTTGAGGAACTTCCATACTGTTCTCAAGAGTTGAACCCAATTCTTTATACTATTCTCTTGACAGGGTTTGAAGTTCCCAAGCCAGATGTCATCTTCAAGTTGGAGCAAGGAGAGGAACCATGGATGTTGGAGGACGAAGCCCCACATCGGAGCTGTTGCGGTAAGTATGAATCAGGCACAGAGATGAGTAAGTATTTTCTTTTCCTCCAAAACCAGTGATCATTCAAGACACTATCATTGTTAGTTTTTTTTCATCCCAGTACTGGGACTTGAACTCAGGACCTCATGCTTCTCATTTAAGCCATGCTCTCAGTCCTTTTGCTTTTGGAGTCCTTACTTCTCTCCACTTTCCAACCTCTCTCCTATCTTTTGGCTTTATGGTCACTGTCACTTAGCAGTTTTTCTTTCCTACTTGCCAGTATTTGAGGTTTGAACTCAGAGCTTCACACTTCCCCAACTGGCATTCTACCACTTGAGCCATATTTCTAGCCCTGCTTTTTATTGGTTGTATTGGAGTTAGAGTCTCATGAACTTTTCTCCTTAGGCTAGTCTCATAATTTGATCCTCCAGATCAGAGCCAACTGAGTAGCTACAGGCATGAGCCACTGGTGTCCAGCTCATTTTTGTCTTTTAAAATAAAATATTATCTACTTAGAACAAAATGTAGGGCTGGGGATATGGCCTAGTGGCAAGAGTGCCTGCCTCATATACATGAGGCCCTGGGTTCGATTCCCCAGCACCACATATACAGAAAATGGCCAGAAGTGGCGCTGTGGCTCAAGTGGCAGAGTGCTAGCCTTGAGTAAAAAGAAGCCAGGGACAGTGTTCAGGCCCTGAGTCCAAGCCCCAGGACTGGCAAAAAAAAAAAAAAAAAAGAACAAAATGTAACCATTTAAAGTGTGTACTTGGTGCTCACTTTGGCAGCATATATACTGTAAAACTGGAGCGATACAGAGAATAACATGATCCCTGTGCAAGGATGGCGTGCAAATTTGTGAAGTGTCCCCCCCAAAATAAAGTATATACTTTGATGTGTTTTGGTAAAGATACACCAGTATAACAACCCACCAAATCATGTATATGACATTCCATTACACAGAATGCCCCTTGGACTCGGTACCCAGAGCCACCTTGGTTCTGGGCAATCACTGATATACTTTTCCTCACTGCAGATGAGATTTGTCTTTATTAGTGCTTCATGTAAAGGGAATCATTCATTTAGTACAATGATTTTATAATTTATCCTTGTTATCAAATATGTCACTAGCCTTATTCCTTTTAAATTCTGAGTAATATTCCATGGTGTGAGTATAGAGGTTGAGTGTCACTCATTCAAAAATTAAAAAGCTAAAATGTTAGGAAATCTGATTTTGGATTACTTATTTTTGAAGTAGGGATGTTTTAACTGGTAAAGTCAATGTAAATATTCTAATAGAAAAATGGGGAAAAGCAAAACAAAACAAAACAACTCTGCCAGGCACTGGTGGCTCATGTCTCTAATCCTAGCTAATCAGGAAGCTGAGTTATGAAGATTGCAGTTTAAAGCCAGTCTGGGCAGAAATATCATTGGGACTCTATCTCTAATTAACTAGCATAAAGCTGGAAGTTGAGGTTTGACTTAAGTGGTGGAACACCAGATTGAGTGAAAAAGTAAGGGATAGTACCCAGGCCTCAAGTTTAAGGCCCAGTACTGACACACAAAAAAATCTACAAAATTTAGAAAACTTTTACTCTCAAGTATTTTGGATAAAAGGTACTTAAACAGACTTGTAATTTGTTAATCTGTATATGTGTCCATGGATAGATTATTAAAATTTGGTAATTATAAATGAAGCTGCTGCAGTAAAGTTTTTTTTTTGGTGGTACTGAAGTTTGAACTCAAGTTCTTTCACTTGCTTGGCAGGCACTCTCCCACTTGAGCCATGCTTCCATTCCTTTTTGCTCTGTTTTTTTTTTAAAAATAGGATCTCAAACTTTTTGCCTGGGGCTGACTTCAGATTGTGATCCACTAGGAGGATCTTCTACCTCTGCCTAGCTGGGGCTTGAACTCAGGGCCTGGGTACTGTCCTTGAGTTTGTTTTTGCTCAAGGCTAGCACTCTTCTACCATTTGAGCCACAGCACCACTTCTGGCCTTTTCTGTTTATATGGTGCTAAGAAATTGAACCCAGGACTTTATGCATGCTAGGCAAGCCATGTACCACTAAGCCACATTCCCAGCCCTGTTTTTTTTTTTTTTTTGATGGTGGTACTGGGATTTGAATTTAGGGCTTCATGTTTGCTAAACAGGTATGCCTACTGTTTGGGCCACATCTCTAGCCATTTTAGCTCTGGTAATTTTTGAGATATGGTTTCTTTTATTGAGAGGGCCAGCCTGGACCACACCCCTCCTATTTATACTTCTTGCTGTAGCTAAGATGACAAGCACATGCCACTATGCCCAGCTTTCTCTCTTGAGATGGGTTCTTGTGAACTATTATTTTCTTTTTCTCAGGCTGGCTTGTTACATGCCCCCAGTGACATGCTTTCTTAAGCTAGGCCCCAACTTCATTTTTATCACCTTCTAATAAAGGCATCCTGTTATGAACATATCAGAGTATTGATCCATTGATGAGATCAGAGCCCCCAGCATTGAGTCGCTTTATTACATTTCCTTTTAGTAAATTCTAGAGATTGTACTTGCTGAGTCCTATAATACATGTATGCTAACCTTTAACAAAAGATTGACAAACTGTCTGCCTAGTCAGTTATTTGATTTTATGTGCCCAAGAGGAATAACATGGTCATTCCCATTGCTTCACATCTTTTTCAGTATTTGCTAGTATCAGGCTTTCATTTTTGTTATTCAACTGTATGCACAATAGTATTGCAGTACGATTTTAATTTTTATACTTCTGATGAGAGTAAAGCGCATCTTTCATATATTTGTTAATACAAAATCTATTTATGTCTATTGCTTTTACTGGGTTGTTTTTCCTTGTCTTATTCTTGAGATTATTTTGTTTTGTTTTGGAAATGAGGTTTTTCTATGTAACCTAGACTAGCCTTAAATGTTCAATCCTGTCTACTGTCTCCCAACTGCTTGGATTACAGGTGAGACCCACCAGCCCTAGTAGATTTTTTATCATCTTTCTTGTCTTAGATGCATAACATTCCTTTTATATATGTATGTGATGTAAGGACCAAGGCTTTGTGTGTGGTATCTGTGTGTGTGCGTGTATGTGTGTATGTGTTTGTGCGTGCGTGTGTGTGTGTGCATGTGTGTGCTGGTTGAGTGCTGTCCCTAAACATTTTTTGCTCAAGGCTAGCACTCTACCACTTGAGCTACATCTGGCTTTTTAATTTTTATTTTATTTTTTGGTTCTTGATTGAAAAAAAGAATCTCATGGACTTTTCTGCCCTGACTGGCTTTGAATCCTTACATCTCAGCCTCCTGAGTAGCTAGGATTACAGTAGTAAGCCACTGGCACCCAGTTAAGGCTCATTTTTAATTTTTTTTTTTTTTTTTGGCCAGTCTAGGGCCTTGGACTCAGGGCCTGAGCACTGTCCCTGGCTTCTTCCCGCTCAAGGCTAGCACTCTGCCACTTGAGCCACAGCGCCGCTTCTGGCCGTTTTCTGTATATGTGGTGCTGGGGAATCGAACCTAGGGCCTCGTGTATCCGAGGCAGGCACTCTTGCCACTAGGCTATATCCCCAGCCCAAGGCTCATTTTTAAAACATTGATATCTATTTTTTTAATTGTTGAAGAGATTTTCTTTGTTTCATTGAATTTCTTTGGCATATTTCTTAAAATTGACTAATTTTCTGAACAGCTGGTGGAGTTACATACCAATAATCACATCAGAACTGCAAATGTAAGTCAAGAATGCATGTAATCCATGAACCTACTATGATTTTTTTCAGTTGACTGTGAGAATGAAGTTTAGGAGAATTGACATCCTTAACATGGCATAGTTCTGCAGCCATTTAGGTGTTTTCTTTTTTCTTTCTTTTTTTTTTTTTTGCCAGTCCTGGGCCTTGAACTCAGGGCCTGAGCACTGTCCCTGGCTTCTTTTTGCTCAAGGCTGGCACTCTGCCACTTGAGCCGCAGCGCCACTTCTGGCCATTTTCTATGTATGTGGTGTTGGGGAATCAAACCCAGGGCTTCATGTATATGAGGCAAACACTCTTGATACTAGGCCATATTCCCAGCCCCATTTAGGTATTTAATGCCTTTCAGCAGAGTTTTATTCTTTTCAATGTAGACGTCTTATGCACCTTTCATTAAATTTATCTCTCAGTATTTGATTTTTTATGCAGTTATAAATGTCTGCATTTTAATTTTATTTTGAGATTGTTCATTGCTAATATATACTAACAATTTTTAAGTTTGCTTTTTAATTTCAGCTTGTTAGTACAAATTGCTGGTGATTGATTTTTGTATACTGGCTTTGTATGTTACTGAATCCACTGATTTCTTTTCTTGTAGGTTCCTTGGGGCTTTTTCATCTAAGTGCTAAGTAATCATTATTACCTAAAAATAGAGACACGTTCACTCCTTTTCCAATCTCATGTGTTTGATTGCTTTGCCTTTCCTTTTTTTTTTTTAAACTAAGACTAAGGAGCGTGGTGAGCGTGGGCATGCTTTCTTTCCTTGTTCATGATATTAGGAGGGAGAATAGAAATTTTTCATCCTTAAATGTTATGTAAGCTGTGGGGTTTTGCTAGCTGCCCTTTAATGAGGTTATATAAGCTCCTTTCTAATCCTAGCTTGTTGAGGTGCTTTTTCTTATTTTTATCATGGTTGAGTGTTGCATTTGTCAAGTACTTTCTTTTTTCCCCCTCATTACTTCTGATAATAGGTGGATTTATTTCTAGATTTTTAAACTAGTGAATTAACATTTCATTTCTCGATAAATACTACTTGGGTTTGGCATACTCTTATTACATAGTGTTGGAGTTATTTGCTAATATTTTGTTTAAATCATTTGCAGTTTTCATGAGTGGTACGGGTTCATAGTTTTTGTTCCTGGCAATGCTTTTGTTTTGTTTTGATATTAGGGTTATGATGGCCACATAAAATGAGTTGTAAAAGGTTCCCTTTTCTGCTTTTTGAAATAGCTCTGAATGATTATTGTTTTAGTCCCTCATGAAGTTCACCAGGAAAACATTCTAGACCTGAAGTCCAACTTTTTCCCTTCCTCCCTCCTTCTCTCTTTCTCTTCTTCCCTTATTTAAGACAACATACTGAGCTTAGTATGTTGCTTAAGCTGGACCCAAACTTACAGTCCTGGGATCTGAAATTTTCTTGATGGGATTTTTTTTTGTGCCAGTCCTGGGGCTTGAACTCAGGGCCTGGGTGCTGTTCCTGCATGTTTATATTCAAGGCTAGTGCTCTACCACTTGAGCCACACAGCTCCACTTCCAGGGTGTGTGGTTCTTAATTGGAAATAAGTTTCATGGACTTTCCTGCCCATGGTTGGCTTCAAACTGTTACCCTCAGATCTCAGCCTCCTGAGTAGCTAGGGGTACTGATGTGAGCCGCCAGTTTCCAGACAGGTTATATGATCTTGAAACATCTAATGTTCTTGTTGTAGGAAGCCATTAACTATGTTGGACTCAAACAGGAAACCCTGTCTCATGTTAAGTGGTAACATCCAGTTCTGGGTTCTCACTTTGCTTTCTGTTTGCCCTTTCCATGCAGCATGGAGGTGTCAGGCAAAGACCCAAACAGAGTTTATATATAGTATTTGGGGTTTTTGCTTTTTTGTCCTTTCTTTGGGGGTTGTTCTTTCTATCTGTTTTGCTCCTGGGCACCCTGTCCTCCTTTTTCTGATTCCTCTGGCAAAAGGATAACCAGATTTTAAAGAAATTTCAGTGGTCCCACACTATTGGTAGGAGTACAGCTACTCCACAGAAACTCATGAAAAGAAGGAAGTAGTTGCACACTAGTCACCTCCAACTTTTGACTCCCCTCCAAATTCTGCCTTCTTTTGTTTTCAGTTAAAGACATACCCTGGTGAAAGCTGAGAAAGCTAAAAGTCGGTTCTGTGAGGAGCTCTGTGATGGAGTGCTTGCCTAGCAGGTGCAAGACCCTGGGTTCCATCCTCCACACCACACAAACTTGGTTCTTTAAATATAAATACTATTAATAACTATGATTAGTAAATAAAGAAAAAGAAAACACATATTATTAAGGATATAAATGAAAGAAGAAGCATTATTTTACATTTTGGTGTAGGCACTGTCTCTGAGCTTTTTTGTGCTCAAGACTAGTGCTGTACTATTAAGCCTCAGCTCTACTTCCAGCTTTTTGGTATTTAATTGGAAATAAGGGTCTCACCAACTTTCCTGCTTGGGCTGGCTTCAAACTATGATCCTCAAATCTCAGGCTCCGGAGTAGCTTTGATTACAGGTGTGAACTACTGGTGTCCAACTTATTTTACAAATTTTTGTTTTGTTTTTTTTTTTTTGCCAGTCCTGAGGCTTGAACTCAGGGCCTGAGCACTGTCCCTGGTTTCTTTTTGCTCAAGGCTAGCACTCTACCACTTGAGCCACAGCACCACTTCTGGCTTTTTCTATATATGTGGTATTGAGGAATCGAACCCAGGGCTTCATGTATATGAGGTGAGCACTTTACCACTAGGCCATATTCCCAGCCCCTTATTTCACAAATTTTATAGACCTTAAAGTTATACTAAATGGATGGGGTTGAGAGAGATTGGGGAGACATGATGGAAGGGGTGACATTGTTCAAGATGCATTATACTCATGAACTAGCATGTTGAAATCCCTTTGTGTAACCACCTAAAGATAATAAAAATTATTTTAAAATGATATCAAGGATAAAGTGTTTTGTGCAGGCCTGTAACCCAGGAGGAAGTGCTAGGAGTATCTCAATTCAGTGCCCACACTGGCAAAATTAGGGAGATCCTATCTTAAAAGGAAAATACAAATAAAAGGGGTGGGCCAAATTGATAAAGCATTTGAAAGTGCAAGGCCCTGGATTCAATTCCCAATACAGGAAAAAGAAAAGAGAACAATCTAATGTACCTCATGAAAACATCCATACTTTCAAAGAGAGTACTGTATAAATTATGTTAAAGTTCATTTGCAGTAATGAAAAGATTATGAGAAACGTTGATTGAACTACTAAATAAATTTATTCCTCTTATAGAGATACTTGTTGCTTATGTTTATTCCAGAATCCAGGCTTCTTCAGTATACTAATCCACCATCTCTTAGATTTCTTTAGAATCTACCTGTTTGAACTTGTGTTGCTGCCAGTTCCACGTTCCAGTGGACAGGAAAGTAGCACGCGTGCCTGATGTCCCACTGATCTAGTTTGAAGGTGTGAGAGCATCATTTGTTCTCACATTCTGTTGCTGTGAGTACTATTACATAGCCATAGCAATCTTCAAGGAGGCTGAAAAACGTTGTATGATTAGGTATCCATAGTCCTGATGACTATTCTGTTAATGCAAACCATTGAGAAGATACCCTACTGGACAGCCATCTATCTCTACCACAGATGGATTCTCTCTTTTTTTTTCAGTACTGGGGCTTGAACTAAAGGCCTCATGTTCTTACTTGGGAGTATACTTAAGTCTGGCACTCCACCACTTGAGCTGCACCTTCACTTTGGCTTTTTTCTGGTTAATTGGAGATAAGAATCTCACAGACTTTCCTTCCTAGGCTGACTTTGAACCACGATCCTCAGATCTCAGCTTCCTGAGTAGGTAGGATTATAGGCATGAGCTACCACACCTGGCCCAAATCCTTGTCTTATCCATCATTTATTCAACCTTCTTTATAGCCAACCATCTTACCAGCATAGAGCTAAGCTCTTATGTTGAACTCCAGTCTCCACTACTTAATATCCAGGTGTGTTGGCAAATCACATAACAAGGACTTCACTTTCCTTACCTACAGAAGGTCGACAAGGAGAACTTTGGAAGGTATTATATGAATTCATATGTGTATATTTCCTGGAATAATGCCTGAGCTTTAGGGGAGTCACAGAAGAAGTCAGCAATAAAAATTTCTCCATATATATTTCCTATCACCTTTGCCATTGCCGCTGTCATCATCATCATCATCTTCTTTACTGACTTCCAGGTGTTCATTTGGGATTTGCTTATGGGCACTTATTTTTAGATATTACTCATGTCAGTTTTCCTTTTTTTTTTTTTTTTCATCCTCTTTAGATGGCAAGTTTGGGATCAAGAACTCACGAAAAAGAATTTCCAGCCAAACTCCATTTCATTGTGAAATGGAAACTGACAAGAAGAGAGATTATCCATTGTATTCCATTTTAGAAGACCTCTGGCAAGATGCTGAACAGATACATAGGAGTAAGGAAAACCAGAAGAAGCCTCTGAGCAATGCTGCTTTCCTCACTAAGAAAACATTGAGTGCAGAGTGGGAATTCAAATACACAGACATGGGGAAATATGTACTTCCAAGCTCAGACTTTCCACCTGCACAGAAGAGACCTCCTAAGCCCAACTCATTGGGGAAGCATTTTAAAAATAATTTAGATGTTCGTATTCATAATAAAAACAATTCAGCAAAGAACGTAGATAAAATTATTGAGGAGGGTCAAGTTTTCACCCAGGATTCTTCTTATATTAATCATGCAAATTCACCTGCAGGAGTGACATTATATGAAAGTAATCCATGTGGAAAAGTCTCCAGCCCCAAACAAAATGAGAAGCCTCCTACTGGGGAGAAAGCAACCACATGTGCTGAATTTGGGAAAGTCTATACCCCCAAATCACGCCTCTTCACACCTCCAAGAATTCACAGCGTGGAAAAGCATCATGAGCTTAGCAAATGCGCAAATGGTTTACCACAGAAGCCACTACTGAGCATTTACCTGAGAGTCCACAGAGATGAAAAACTGTACATATGTACAAAATGTGGAAAGGCCTTCCTCCAAAATTCAGAATTAATGGTACATGAGAAAACTCACACAAGAGAGAAACCCTACAAATGCAGTGAATGTGGAAAATCGTTTTTCCAGCCATCATCTCTCCTCAGGCACCAGACAACTCACACCCGAGGAAAAGTCTATGAGTGTGGTGAGTGTGGGAAAGGTTTCTCCCTGAACTCAGCCCTCAGTGTCCACCAGAAAATCCACACTGGAGAGAGGCACCACAAATGTAGTGAGTGTGGGAAAGCCTTTACCCAAAAGTCAACACTCAGAATGCACCAGAGAATCCATACAGGGGAGAGGTCCTATGTGTGTGCTGAGTGTGGCCAGGCCTTCATCCAGAAGGCTCACTTGATTGCTCACCAGAGAATTCACACAGGAGAAAAGCCATACGCATGTAGTGACTGTGGCAAGTCTTTCCCCTCCAAGTCCCAACTCCAGATGCATAAACGAGTCCACACAGGAGAAAAACCCTATGTGTGCACCGAATGTGGGAAGGCATTTACCAACAGGTCAAATCTCAACACTCACCAAAAATCTCATACCGGAGAGAAGTCGTACATATGTGCTGAATGTGGGAAGGCCTTCACGGACAGGTCCAATTTCAACAAGCACCAGACCATTCATACTGGAGAGAAGCCCTATGTGTGTGCTGACTGTGGGAGAGCCTTCATCCACAAGGCAGAGTTAATTGCACATCAGAGAATCCACACTACTGAGAAGCCTTATAAATGTCCTGACTGTGCAAAATCCTTCTCCAAGAAACCACATCTCAAGGTGCATCAACGAATTCACACCGGGGAGAAACCATACATATGTGCAGAATGTGGGAAGGCCTTCACCGACAGATCCAATTTCAACAAACACCAGACCATTCACACTGGAGAGAAGCCCTATAAGTGCAGTGACTGTGGGAAGGGCTTCACCCAGAAATCAGTGCTCAGTATGCATCGCAATATCCACTCCTGAAAGTAAACCCCATTTCCTGAAGAGAGGGAGCCTCTTCACAGATGCTGGGTCCATGTGTACATTACATCACTCACCTGAGACAGATCCTTCATGAATGCATTGTCTGAGAAAGTGTTCATCAGTTTATATCACCTGAGATGAGAAAAATGATGGAGATGGGACCCTCTAAGAGTACATCAGAAGAAGTGGAGTTTCTGTGCTTGCACAACCTCACAAAATATAGTTGAATTTACAGGCTTGATGCATTAGGAAAAGCTTTTCTACTGGAAGGATAACAAGGCAAGTTGTTATCAAATTCTATAAGGAGAAAGATGTGAAACTATGCAAAATCAGGACACTAATGTGTACTATTATAACGACTTTACACTTTATAAATAACATCAAATTGATACTTTAAAGTACCACGAAAATGAAAGACAGAATAAGAAGAGAATGTATTGATGTGTAAACCTCTCACTTCTGCAGAGTACTTATGGCTTCATAACAGGAGGAATAGTTGAAAATTTTTTTTCTAGATACACAACATGCAGGTATGATTTTCTATGAACATATTAATGTAATTACAGTGGAACCCCTGACATAGCATTCCTATCTTCTTTCAGTGTGGATATGAAGAAAGTTCTCCAGATTCCTCCCAACCCTTTTTGCATGAGCCTTTGCAATGTCACTTTGTTGTTTCTTTTGGTAAGAAGTAGCTTCTTTTTCTCTGCTCTTTGACTTTGGACCTAGTTGTGAAGCTTGCTTTGGCTAATGGTCTTTAATGAAGATTTAAGAAGAGGCTTGATTTTTCAGAAAATAACTTAGCCCATTGTGTGCCACAATAGACTTCTGACTTATAGGATATTAGGTAATATATTTGTGCTGTCTTAAGTCCCTAAAGAAGAAGCTTGAAAAGTATGAAAGCCTGCCTTGCTTAATTACCCTTTTTTGCTGCTGTCTGCCATTTAGAGACCTCTGAGTGAAGAAGCTCATATTGCCCCACTGGGAGGTGAGAAAGACAAACCAGCCTAGATGAGAGCCTGTATACTGCTTAGTTTACCAACTGTCAGACACGGGGCGAGGCCTTGCTAGACCTCCTGACCCACTCAGGACAGCCCAGCTCAGAATAGCCATAGCATTTATCCAAGCCAACATACAGAATTGTGAGACAAATAAAATGAGCATTGTTTTAAATAGTTATGCTTTTGGTTGTTTCATTACATGCAAATGCGAAGCATTGGTAAAAGTATATATGTGTAAGGGCTGGAGTGATAAAGTACTAGCTGAGTAAGGCAAAGTGTGAGACCCTGAGTTCAAACTCCAGTATGACCACCAAAAAAAAAAAAAGAATAACATAATGTTGGTAGGCACTGATGGTTCACATCTGTACTCCTAGATATTCAAGAAGCTAGGACTTGGAGGATCATGTTTTGAAGCCAGCCCATGAAGAAAAGGCCCCGAGACTCCATTCCCAATTAATCAGCAAAAAGCAGGGCTGGATGTATGACTTAAGTGGTAAGAGTGCCAGCTGTGGGCAAGCAAGCCGAGCAAGCTTGAGGATCTGAGTTTGAACTCTAATAGCACATACATAACAGTATATGTGCACAGTGGATATTGTACCAAAACATAATGTGGCATTGCCTTTGGCTCTAGGCAGTAAGTGGAGACTAGAAAAACAGTAAGGAAACTTAGCAAGCTAGCCTGTAGTATTTAGTAAGGGGAAAATGGCAAAGCAGTCACTATCCTTGTGGGAAGGTGGAGAATAAACCCAAATGAACTTTTGAATCTGACTGAGGAGATTTGCAGTAGAATACAGAAGGGGTCAGTTTGCTTCTTTTAGATGTACATAATAAAGTATAGAAGGAGAAAAAAAGTTGTAAGTAACTTCCACTGGCAGCAGAATCAGAAGAAAGACAGTAAAGTCAGGAGTTTCTAGGTTGGGAAATAACTTTCACATAATCTAGTCCACTTTCAAATGTTCACCATGGTAAGAAAAATGGCCTCAGGGTAAAGATGAATCATGAGGGTATTGATAAGACCCTTTGTGAAATATTGTGTTGTGTTGGTGATTGAGGGAGTTAGTAACTAATGAACATTTATAAATAAGCATCTAAAAATCTCCATAACAGCCAGGTACTGGTGGTTCATACCTGTAATCCTAGCTACTCAGGAAGCCAAGTCCATGAAACTTATTTCCATCTAACCAACAGACAAAAGCCAGAAGTAGAGCTGTGGCTCAAGTGGTAGAACATTAGCCTTGAGCAAAAAAGCTCAGGGACAGTTCCTAGGCCTTAGCTAAGTTCAAGCCCAGAAATGGCACCAAACTGAAAAAAAAAAAGCCGTATAACAATATTTCACAGTAGCTTGACATATTGCTGTATGTAGGAGTCTTATCTTTAAGAAAAGGTTAATGTGACATTTGGAGCATGAGCTTAATCCAACCAGACTTATAGAAAAACCTATAGAGTTTTACCAGTGGAAATACCAGATTGGCCTGAAATAGACTGGAAATGGTCTCTGGACTCTCCTCCCTAGCCTCTATGAAGAGAATGCAAGCCAAGAACTTTGCTCAACTGCAAATGTGAACTGTTTCTGATAGTAACTAAAGGACATCACAGAGAAAAGCCCTAAGAACAATAGATGAACATGGACTGGGGAACCATTCCCAGGGAGAAGCAGGCCATAATCAAGAAGCACTATCTGCTTCTGAAGAAGAGGGTCTGATAATTTACACAATGGGATTTCAGAATTGACTTATTTTGAAACAGTGATCAATCTTTTGGTCCTCCTCCTTTTGAATGGGAATATGTATTGCAGCTATCCTAATATTAGTATTTGTACAGTGTGTGTGTATGTGTGTGGGGGGGTGTGGGTGTGGGTGTGTGTGTGTTCATTTGGAAGGGGGTTCTTTTAATGTTTCATTTAGCTCTGAATCAAGAAACTGGCAAATTATTCAAGGAGCCTCAGCCACATCTGAACCAAATACAGGTTTGATATCGTAGTTTAAGCCTGATGTATAATTTTGGATGAGATATTTGGAGATCATGGAATAGGAGTGAGCATATTTTGCATGGGGTGGTAATGTGAATACTTTTTGACCAGAAGATACATGAATGTAAGAAAAATGCTAAAAAGTTTTCCCATGACTTATTTTTTAAGTATTGAAAAGCCAAAATGACTCCATTTTCAGGCAGCCCCCATTTTGTTGATTGTTTAAACTATGAGTAACCCAGAGCCCACCCGAATTCCAGGAACTGACTTGTTTCTGCTGAGACTGCTAAACTGTAAATTTCTTTTTTGTCTGTGTTTTTTTTTTTTTTTGGCCAGTCCTGGGCCTTGGACTCAGGGCCTGAGCACTGTCCCTGGCTTCTTCCTGCTCAAGGCTAGCACTCTGCCACTTGAGCCACAGCGCCGCTTCTGGCCGTTTTCTGTATATGTGGTGCTGGGGAATCGAACCTAGGGCCTCGTGTATCCGAGGCAGGCACTCTTGCCACTAGGCTATATCCCCAGCCCTAAACTGTAAATTTCTTGAACAAAGCTATCTTGAAGTCAGGCTCCACTTTGTGCTAACTGACCTTGGGCCTGCACAAACTCCTGGAAATGACCATGCAAGCCCAAGATAAACGGGCATTGTGAGCAAACCCAGACCACCAATTATTTCGGCTAGTGGAGCAGCTCGTCCATAACCCAGACATCCGGGAAACTCTCTGACCGCCCTGGAATGTCCCTAGCCCCGAGCCACTCAGACTTATGCCTGTACCCTAATCTTGCTCAAACACCTGGTTGCTGTAACTTTGTGGTTTTTGCCTTTATAAGCCCTGTAAGATTTCAGCTCGGGGTCCTTCTCCCTATCTCCGCTGCGTCGGTGAATGGGACGAGACCCAAGCTGCAGCTTGCCTGAATAAAAGCCTTGCTTTTGCATTTCGGAATGTCTGGCTCTCGGTGGTCTTCTTGGAGGTCATCTCGCGACTTTGGGCATAACAGTATGCCCTTTCAGTTTTTATTTCTGCTTCAGTTGTGACAATTCCTATTAGTCTATCTTCAAGTACAATGATTTTTACTCTCATCCTGGCTCTATCAAGTCTACTGATAAACTCATGATAGGCATTATCTCAGTATGTTTCTGTTTTGTTTTTGTATTTCCATTTGACACTTAATAGACTTCCATTTCTTTCTTTCTTTCCTTCCTTCTTTCCTTCCTTCCTTCCTTCCTTCCTTCTTTCTTTCTTTCTTCCTTCCTTCCTTCCTTCCTTCCTTCCTTCCTTCCTTCCTTCCTTCCTTTCTTTCTTTCTTTCTTTCCTTCCTTCCTCCTCCTCTTCCTCCCCTTCTTCCTCCTTCTCCTGTCTTTCTCCTCCTTTTTTTTTTTTTTTTTTTGGCCAGTCCTGGGCCTTGGACTCAGGGCCTGAGCACTGTCCCTGGCTTCTTCCCGCTCAAGGCTAGCACTCTGCCACTTGAGCCACAGCGCCGCTTCTGGCCGTTTTCTGTATATGTGGTGCTGGGGAATCGAACCTAGGGCCTCGTGTATCCGAGGCAGGCATTCTTGCCACTAGGCTATATCCCCAGCCCTCTCCTCCTTTTTTTGGTGCAGGTCCTGGGGCTTGAATTCAGGACCTGGGCACTGTCCCTGAAATTTTGTGGTCAAGGCTAGTGTTCTACCACTTGAGCCACAGCATCACTTCTGGCTTTTTCTATATATGTGTTGCTAAGGAATCAAACCCAGGGCTTCATGTATACGAGGCGAGCACTTTACCACTAGGCCATATTCCCAGCCCCCTGGACTTTTTGGATTAATTCAAGATAAGAGTCTCATGGATTTTCTTGTCCAATCTGGCTTTGAACTGAGATCCTTGGATCTCAGACTACTGAGTAGGTAAGATTACAGGTGTGAGCCACTGGTGCCAGCTTCAAATTTCTACTAAAATTCTCCTATTTGCTCTTGTATGCTATTTCTACTTCCCAACATTTCTTTTGTCTTTGTTTGGACTACTATGTCAGAGTGCTGCAGATTATAAGCAGCAGAAATTTTCTTCTCAATATGTTGATGGTGGAATATCTGAGGTTGTGGTCCCAACATGGTTACACACTGGTGAAAGCTGCCTTCTGAGTTGCAGACTACCAACTTCTCATTGTATCCTCATGGCAAAAAGACAGCTAGAGAGCTCTTTAAGACCACTATCCCATCCATAAGGGCTCCATCCAGTGACTTAACTACCTCTCAAAGCCCACCAACTCCTAATACATCACATTGGAGATTAAGATATCAGCATACAAATTTTGAGAGACACTAACTTCTGTAATACCCTTAACTATTTTTTTTTTTTTTGGCCAGTCCTGGGGCTTGGACTCAGGGCCTGAGCACTGTCCCTGGCTTCTACCCGCTCAAGGCTAGCACTCTGCCACCTGAGCCACAGCACCACTTCTGGCCATTTTCCGTATATGTGGTGCTGGGGAATCGAACCCAGGGCCTCATGTATATGAGGCAGGCACTCTTGCCACTAGGCCATATCCCCAGCCCCACCCTTAACTATTTTAATCATTGTTATTATAAGTTTCTAATAGTTGCAGTAACTGGGCCGACTGAGTCTGAATCTATTGATTCTCTCTCTCTCTCTCTTTCTCTCTCTGGAGAGTGGATTATTTTCTCTTACTGTTTCTTTTTTTTCAGTCATGGGGTTTGAACTTATAGCCTGGGTGCTATCTCTGAGCTCCTTTAGCTCAAAGCTAGTGCTTCACTAATTTGAGCCGTAGCGCCACTTCCAGCTTTTTCTGAGTAGTTTATTGGAGATAAGAGTCTCACAGATGACTTCAAACCATGATCCTCAGATTGCTGGTGTGAGCCACCAGCGCCTGGCTCTTGCTGTTTGGAATCTAATGGTTTTTGACTGAGTGATAGATATTATATGTAGAATAATATAAACTGAGGTAAATTGTGTTTATTCCCAGAAATAGGTATGGCTGCTCCTCTGGTAGGCTGTTATCATGGTGGGATTGAGTCGAGTTGAGGTGGCTTTGAGTTTTGTTGTTGCTGTTGTGTATCAGCATACCATGGACTTTCTCTAATGTTATCTTGTTTTTGTGTAGACATTCATTGGTTCCCCCAGAGATATTTCTTCTCAGTATTCTTGGACCACATTTACCTTTGGGTCTTTCCTGTGGGCTTCCATCACAATGAGGGGTTCTCTCCATATTTTCCTTTCTCTCTTAGTCCTCCTGTTTTTGTTTTCGTTTTTTTAAACTGGGTTCTTGCTGATCATGTATGTGTCACAAGGTGTGCAGAACTGACCTGTGCCCTAGATGTTCTTTTTGGTTTTCTGACAATGTAGTCCGGGCTAACCTAAAATTCCCAGTGATCCTGCCTCAGGCTCCAAAGTGCTGGGATTACAGGTATGCACTCCCATTTCTAGCTCTGGTATATATTCTTCTATAGTCGGCCCAGGATGGTTTCCTGCCCTTCAATCATGGGTAGAGTGTTTTTTCCTTGTCCCTTGTACTTACAGTGTATCTTCATCTGCTTCCTGTAGGTGACAGAGTTGGCTCCTCTGCATGCAGTGGCTTTAGGGATTAGTTCTGTAGGTGAGCCCATGGGCTTTTGTGCCCTTTTATCAGCAGCTGCCTCCTTACACAGCTATAGCCCAGAGGCTTTTTCAAGTTTCTCATCAGAAGATTTCTGATTTACCGCCCATGCCAATGGTGAATCTTCCAGCTTCTTTTTTGCCTACCTTTCCTCTCCCAGGTACTCCTATAAAGTATGAATGGTCTAATTACTATTTTAAATATTGTGTTCCATAGTGGTTATGCTTTCTTTCTTTTATGTGTGCCAGTCCTGGGGCTTGAACTCAGGGACTGGACATGGTCCCTGAGCTTTTTTTAGTATTTGTTATAAAATTGAGTTATGCCATTGAGAAGTCTTTGATAAATTTTCTTTGTGTGTGTAATTATTTTTTCCCTTTGCCAAGTGAAAAATACACATTACAGAAAGCAGCAGCAACTTTAATTACAAGTGAAGTTGATTGTACCCCCAAATGACTTTGATAAATTTTCTTTCTTTCTAGTACATAACATACCTGTCTGTCATACTCTTTTTTGGGGGGGTCATTGGTTGTAAGGTTTGAACTCTGGGCCTGGGTGCTGTTCCTGAGCTCTTCAGATCAAGGCTAGTGCTACCCCTTAAACCAGAATGCCAATTCCAGTTTTCTGGTGGTTAATTAGAGATAAGAGTCTCATGGACGGTCCTGCCTGGGCTGGCTTTGACCTGTGATCCTCAGATCTCAGTCCCCTGAGCAGCTAGCTAGGCATATTGGCTTGAGCCACCGGCACCCAGCTCATATGATTCTTTTGTTGTTGTTCTTGAACTGAAAGAATATGATGTTTGTGTCTTTTTTTTTTTTTTTTGCCAGTCCTGGGGCTTGGGACTCGGGACCTAGAACTGTCCCTGGCTTCTTTTTTTTGTGTGTGTGTGCTCAAGGCTAGCACTCTGCCACTTGAGTCACAGCACCACTTCTGGCTTTTTCTGTATATGTGGTGCTGAGGAATCGAACCCAGGGTTTCATGCATGCTAGGCAAGCACTCTACCGCTAAGCCATATTCCCAGCCCCGAAGCTTATGTCTTGATCCTTATGTTTGAGCATTAAAGTTACCTGGATTATAGACCGTCATGCCAAATATTCCATTCAGGTAAATTTTATTTTTCTTAATGTTTTTTCAGATCTACACTTTCTCTTCTTTGTGGACATTGGCTATTCATATATAAAGCATCTTTGTCAATTTCTATATGTCTTTGGTACAACTCTGCATTCATTTCATACTATCATTTTCTTGTCCTAGTCCTGGGCTTTGATCTTGGTGACTTGCATTTTTATTTGGCCTTTTTGTTCCCTCCACCTCTGGGTTTTTGCTGGTTAGTTGGAGATAAGAGTCTCATGGACTTTTCTGCCTGGGCTGGTTTCAAACTGCAGTCCTCAGGGACTGGGAATATGGCCTTGTGGCAAGAGTGCTTTCCTCATATACATGAAGCCCTGGGTTTGATTCCTCAGCACCAGAAGAGGTGCTATGGCTCAAGTGGCAGAGTGCTATCCTTGAGCGAAAAGAAGCCAGGGACAGTGCTCAGCACCTGAGTTCAAGCACCAGGGCTGGCAAAAATAAATAAAATTTAAAAAATAACTGCAGTCCTCAGGTCTCAGCCTCTTGAGTAGCTAGGATTACAGGTGTGAGCCACTAGTGCTTGGCTTCATATCATTCTTTTCTGTGTGTGATTGGGTATACCCTTCTGGTAGGAGACAGTTCTATATTAATTTCTAATGTTTCCTCTTGTTTATCTACTAAAATCATTTTTTAAGATGTACTTAAACTCTCTGATATAAATTGGAAATGTCTTTCTCTCAGGAAACATTCTCAGAGTAGATGTGGTTCCATTACAGGATAGTAAAGATGTCCCTGATATGAAAAGGAGGTTGGGCAATGAAACAGTCACATAGTATTCGCCTGTGAATTGTTTTTGTGTACATTTTCAGTAATCCAGAGCTATTTTGAAAGTATAATACAATACACATCCATATAATTTTCATTTAATTTAACAATGCATATATTTACATTTTCCTGAAATAACATCACATCTCTAATTTGGCATCTGTCTCTTACAAATAAGAACAATTTTCCCATATACAGTGAATATCATTATCAATCTCATTTTATTTTGTGTCAAATCTAGTTTATTTTCTAGTTGCTCCCATTTTCCCCGCTATATGTTTTATAGCTTTATTGTAGTATAATTAGCACATGATTAATGGAAATTGCTTCAAATATTGAGTTTAAACAATTTGATGAGTTTTGACATTAAGGGTGCCCCTCTCAAACCATCACAATAAAAATCACAAACATACCCATCACCAGGAAAAAGTTTCCTTAGGTTTCTGTCATCTAGCCCTCTTCCTCTACCATTTCCCCCCATAGTCTTATTTTCTTATAAGGTTAGGTTGCATTTTCTCTAACTTCATGCAATTGGAATTATACTGTAAATCCTTGTGTTTGACTTCTTTCACTCTGCAAATCTGTTTGGGGAAATTTATATGTGTTGTTACCTGTGTATTCAACCCATTTTATTACTGGATGGTATTTTATGGTATGAACAAAAATGTTGTTTGTCCATTTGTGCACTGAAGGAAACTTGTGCTTTTAGTTTTGTCTATTACAAATAAAATTGATTTAAAAAAATTTGGATGTAAGCCTCTGTGTGAACACAGTTTCTGTTGATCTTGGGTAATTGCGTAAGAGTGAACGGTTCAGTCATATGGTAGGTATACTTAACTATTTAAGAATAGGCCAAACTAGCTGGATGCTGGTGGCTCATGTCTATAACAGTACCTACTCAGGAGCCTGAGATCTGAGGATAGCGAGTTGAATCCAGCTTGGGAAGGAAAGTCCACGAGACTCATATCTCCAATTAACTACCAAAAGAGCTGAAGTGGAGCTATAGTTCAAGTGGTAGTGTTGGCCTTGAGAAAAAAATCAAGGGTAGCACCCAGGCACTGAATTCAAGCCCCAGGATGGGCACACACACACACACACACACACACACACACACACACACACTTCAGCAAACTCCCAAATTTGAATTTCTGCCAGCATTTTGTAAGTACAAAACTTGCTTCCTATTTTTGCTCTTGTGAGGTATCGTTGTTGTTCCTCATTTTATTCATGAGTATGCTGTTCTTTCTTTTTGTTTTTATTTTGGGAGGGGGTCTGTACTGGATTTGAACTCACAGCCTTGTGCTTTTCAAGCAAGGATTCTACCACTTTAGACATACCCCATCTGTTTTAATTCATACTTCTTTAATAATTAATATGATTGAGCATCTTTTCATGCATATATTTCTTGTATACCTATTACCTTGGATGATACAACTTTTAAAATATTTGGCCATATTTTTTGAGATGGGACGTTGCTATGTTGCCCAAGGGGTCTTGAGCGGGGGCCTAAGTGATCTGGACACCTCGCCTAATGAGTAGTTGGGACTATGTGTGCATCAAGCCATATCTGGCTAGCATACAATTTTTCTATGTGTACTGATCCTGGGGCTTGAACTCAGGGCCTGGGTACTGTCCCTGAGCCTTTGTGCTCAAGGCTAGGACACTACCACTTAAGCCACAGCACCACTAAAGGCTTTTGCTGGTTAATTGGAAATGAGAGTTTTATGGACATTTTTGCCTGGGCTATCTTTGAACCTTGATACTTATATCTCAGCCTTCTGAGTTTCATGAACCACAGGCACCTGGATAGTGATCCTATTTATTTATTATTTTGGTGTTAGGTCTTGGGGCTTGAACTCAGGGCCTGAGTATTGTCTTTGAGATCTTTTGACCAAAGCTAACACTCTACCACTTGAGCCACAGCTCCACTACCTAGTGAACCAGTTTTGAAGTGAGTTGTTCCATTGATGAATTTAAATTTATTGTATATCCTAGATATAAGCCCTTCACTGGTGTTGGGGATGGCTATACCTTTAAGACCTGGGACTGCTGGCTGTTGTCCACTCCTACCTGCTCCCCAGGTCTCGAACCTCCCCTGGAAGAGGGAGCCAAACCAGCCCCCACGCTCGTCTGTGAGCACATGTCTCTTAATGGCGCCGGGGACCAGTCCTGGGGGGACTCTGGTCTCCGCCCCTGCAGGAAGTTCCGTGACATCACCGTGATGGACAGTTCATTAGCCAATCGTTAATACCCAGTTAGTCCCTCCTCTTCCTGCCGCCATTACTGTTATATAAACCCCTCCCCTGAATAAAACTTTGGGAAGTCGGTAGTCCATCAGATGGCTCCCCCGAAATCTCCTTTTCCAGTGTCTGCTCTTAAATGTAAGGGGGGCTTGGGAGGGGGGGTTTCGTCAGCTCTACCCCATCTCAGTTTAGTCTCAATTGGGATATGCTCTCCCCTCCCGCTGGCGGGAGTAGCGCGCAGAGCTGAGTGTCCCCCACAACCAGTGTAGCGTGACACACTGGATATATATTTTCTTTTCTAAAAAATTATTTTGAGCAGTAGTACAAAGGGGTTTCAACTCAACATGTCAGTTTATAAGTACAATGCATGTTGGTCAGTGTCACCCCTTCTTCATCCCCTGGATATGTATTTTATAGAAATTTTCTCCTAGGTTTGTCTCTTCACTTAAATAACAGAAGAGGATGGTGTTCTAATTTTTTTTGTATATGATACTCAGGATTGGACTCAGGGCTTCGTACTTGCTAAGAAAGTGCTCTGCCACTTAAGTCATGATTCTACTTCATCTTCTAGCAGGTTAATCGGAGATAAAAAAAAATCTCACAGACTGTTCTGTGTGGGCTGACTTTGAACCATGGTCCCCAGATGTCAGCCTCTTGAATAGCTAGGATTACAGGCATGAGTAACAGACATCCAGCTTCTTCTAGCAATATTCTTTCCTGATTCTGGGGCTTGAACTTAGGGTCTGGGAACTTTCCCTGAGCATTTGTGCCCAAGGTTAGTGTTCTATCATTTGAACCACAGACTCACTTTCAGAATTTTTGGTGCTTAATTTGAGATAAGCATTACTGACTTTCCTGCCTGGTCTGGCTTTGAATCACCACCTTCAGATCTAAGCCTCCTGAGTGCTAGAATTACAGTTTCTAGCTATAAATTTTTTGTTTTTGCTGGTCTTAGGGCTTGAACTCAGGGACTGGGCACTGTCCCTGAGCTTCTTTTTGCTCAAGGCTAGCACTCTACCACTTGGCCATGGCTCTTTTAAAGCTTTCTAAGAGTAGTTTATTGGAATTAAGAATCTCATGGACTTTCCTGTCTGGACTGGCTTCAAACATTGATCCTCAAGCTATTTTTAACTATATAATGCAATATTGTTAACCATAACTACAACTTGATTCAATACCAGAACTTCCTGCTCTGATTCACCAGTGACTTTGTGTCTTTAACCCATTCTCCAGCCTCAACCATTATTTTGCTATTTCCATGAATTTAGCTTTATTTATTGCTGGTCATGGGGCTTGAACTCTGGGCCCTGGGCATTGTCCCTGAGCTCTTCTCAAGGCTAGTGCTCTACCACTTTGAGCCACAACACCACCTCTGGTTTTCTGGTGGGTGATTGGAGAAGTCTGATGGACTTTCCTGCATGGGCTGGGTTTGAAACATGATCCTCAGGTCTCAGCCTCCTGGGTAGCTAGGATTTCAGGCATGAGCCATCAGTGCCTGGGTCAGCTTTATTTTTAAAAAAATTATATATGTGGCTGGCCTAATATCTGTCATCTGCAGAGAACTCAAAAAACGAACCCCCTCCAAACCCAGTAAACCAATTATTAAATGGGCAAAGGAGCTAAAGACAGACTTCACAGGAGAGGAGATAAAAATGGCAAAGAAACATATGAGGAAATGTTCAACATCCCTGGCAGTAAAGGAAATGCAAATAAAAACAACCCTGAGATACTACCTCACTCCAGTTAGAATGGCCTATACTCTGAACTCAGGCAACAACAAATGCTGGAGGGGATGTGGGGAAAGAGGAACCCTTCTCCACTGCTGGTGGGAGTGCAAATTAGTACAACCACTTTGGAGAACAGTATGGAGGTTCCTCAAAAAGCTCAACATAGACATACCCTATGACCCAGCCATACCACTCCTAGGCATCTATCCTGAACAACAGGTCTCAAGATATCATAAAGATATCTGCACATCCATGTTTATGGCTGCACAATTCACAATAACCAAAATATGGAAACAACCCAGATGCCCCACTACAGATGAATGGATTTAAAAAATGTGGTTTCTATACACAATGGAATACTACATAGCAATTAGAAATGATAAAATATTGGTATTCACAGGGAAATGGTCAGAACTTGAACAAATAATGTTGAGCGAGACAAGCCTAGAACACAGAGAACAAAGGGGCATGGTTTCCTTGATATATGACTATTAGGGAGGGAGGAGGACAGTAGCGACCAGGTCTGCAAAACAACAAACTTCTTTTGAAATGATATTTCCACAGGTTTGGGTCAGCGATTTTACATTATGTATCTAAAACCAAACAACTACTAAGCATAGAAAGGTCTAGAATAAACCTATCAGTGGATCACAATAGCTCAACAGCTATGTACACATGAACATATAAGATGAGGATAAGCAAAAACAATTCCAAGAGAAGGACACAGGAGGATTCTACTGTTGACATTATCTTTAAAGTTCTAGGTAAATTTCCTGTGGCGTACCCTACGTGGTTACTGTAATAGGATTTTGGTATGCTGGATATTGTATATATGCCTACCTGATCTAGGGGAGGGAAAGAAAAATGAGGGTGTGTTGGGGTCCAGCTTTATGGACTTCAGGGTGAAGGGCATTGGAGAGCGCACCCGAGACGCCGCCCTTCCTCCCAGCCCTGGGGGAATGCGGAAGCAGGCCACAATTCTCTGGGTCCGGAACCAGAAGAACCAGCTTTGCAACCAGCCCCCAACTTTCTCGCCAGCCCAGGCACCCCCAGTCTCTCCCTGGTGCAGTGCTTTCGAGTGACGTTAGCTCATGAGGGGGTCACATGGGAAGCTCGTAACCTATCAGCGTCCTGGCCGATCGCCTTCTCTCCCTATCATTAGTCCTTGCCCCTGCCTTAATAAATCAGATAGCTCTTGAAGCTTCTCCGAGACCCGCGTATGCCTGGCTTTCTTTACTGGTAAGGAGGTGGGCGAAGCGTTCTCGTTCGGCCGCGTGGATGTGAGGTCAGTGCTGGCTCCACCCTGGCCTTACCTGTGGGCCGGGTGACCAGGGGAGAGGGTGAGAAAGGGAGTTGTGAGAAGCATAGCTGAGCCTTGATCTCCACGCCAGGGGAGGCGACCCGAGCCCGACAAGGGTGTAAGATATCACAAGAGGGCTGGGAATATGGCCTAGTGGCAAGAGTGCTTGTCTCGTATACATGAAGCCCTGGGTTCGATTCCCCAGCACCACATATATAGAAAACGGCCAGAAGTGGTGTTGTGGCTCAAGTGGCAGAGTGCTAGCCTTGAGCAAAAAGAAGCCAGGGACAGTGCTCAGGCTCTGAGTCCAAGGCCCAGGACCAGCAAAAAAAACAACAACACAAAAACAAAAGCAAGGAGGAGGGGGGAATGAGGGAGGAGGTAACAAACAGTACAAGAAATGTATTCAATGCCTAACGTATGAAACTGTAACCTCTCTGTACATCAGTTTGACAATAAAAATTTTTTTAATAAAAATTTTTTTAAAAAGCAAAAAGATATCACAAGAAATGTATTCACTGCCTTATTATGTAACTGTACCCCTTTGCACAACACCTTGTCAATAAAATTTAATTTAAAAAAACAAAAAAAATTCTATATGTGGCTGGACATTGGTGGCTCATGCCTATAATCCTAGCTCTTTGGGAGTCTGAAAACTGAGGATCACAGTTCACTGTAAGCCCAGGCAGGAAAGTCCATAAGACTCTTATCTCTAATCAACTACTCAGACAAAGCTGGAAGTGATGCCATGGCTTAAGTAGTAGAGTATAGCCTTGAACACAAAGCTCAGGAACTGTGCCTAGTCCCTGAGTTCAAACCTCAGTTATATATATGAGTGAAACCATGTTCCCAACATTCTGGTAAAACTTCTTGGTTGGTTGTTGAAGCAGTAACTATAGAATGAATACATACAACAAAAGTGGATTTTGCATATATAAAAAATTTTAAATGGCTGGCACTAATGGCTTACTCCTATAAACCTAGCTACACAAGAGGCTGAGATCTGAGGTTCATGATTTGAAGCCAGCCTGTGAAGGAAAGACCATGAGGCTCTTATATGCAATTAACCAGCAAAAAGTTGGAAGTGATGCTCATGTGGTAGAGCACTAGACTTGGGCACAAAAACTCAGAGACAACATCCAGGCCCCAGGACTTTCATAAACACACACACACACACACACACACACACACACACACACACACACACACACACACACAATTTCTAAATGATATGGAAGGAGCCTAAAGTGAAATTCACACTTTCAAAACAGAATCTGAGGCTAATGTAGCTCAGCTGCATAGCACTTGCTTAGCATGTGAGTGGCCCTGGATTTGATTTTCATCACTGAACTAACTACAAAAATGAACCTATATTACAAATACCATTACACTGAAGTGTGGTTAGGGTAAAGAAACCATAAGCTAAGTAACTTGGAAATCCACATTTGTGTTGGGTACTGGGTCAGGATATAGACAAAAAAACTGAACATAAATACAATTCTCTAGTTAGTACATTTGTCCTTATGGGGTTATGGGTTAGCACTTCTGAAATGTATTCATGTTTATACTAGAGCTGAACAAGTAAGTAAATCTATTACAGTCAATGAGAGATTTATCAATTAAAATATTGTAATTAAGGAAACAAGACTAGCCTGAACCCTGGAATAGTGAATTGGAAAGAGAGAGAGAGAGAGAGAGAGAGAGAGAGAGAGAGAGACAGACAGACAGACAGACAGACAGAGACAGACAGAGAGACAGAGAGAGGCAAAGACAGGGAGAAGGAGAGAAGAACAATAGAATACACATGTGTATGATGCCTACGTTAATAACATACATATTTTATATGATTTCCAAGTTTTCAAGTTACCTGAGGGAGCCCAGAAAGGCCAAGAAGCAATAAAAACCCAGCTTAACATAAATAGCACCTTGATCTTGGTTTCTAAATACTACTTTTTGGGTGGTAATAGGGTTTGAACTCAGGACCAAGGTACTAGCTGTGCTGGTGCTATACTGCTGAATCACATCTGTAACTATGTTTTCTACTTCTTATTTATATGATAGTGTCTCAATTCCCACCAAGCCACATGCCTGAGCAGCTTTCCACTTACTTTTTTTCTCTCTATCTCTTTTTTTTTTTTTGCCAGTCCTGGGCCTTGGACTCAGGGCCTGAGCACTGTCCCTGGCTTCTCTTTGCTCAAGGCTAGCACTCTGCCACTTGAGTCACAGCGCCACTTCTAGCCATTTTCTGTATATGTGGTGCTGGGGAATGGAACCCAGGGCTTCAAGTATACGAGGCAAGCGCTCTTGCCACTAGGCCATATCCCCAGCCCTCCACTTACTTTTAGCATATGACTATATTCAACTTCCTCCATGGTGACTAAGTCTTGTGGAATTTTCTGCTGTATTAAAGATCCTCCCAATCCCAGTCTTGCTATGTAGTTTGGGATGACAAGCACGGGCTACTACAGCCAGCTATGGGTTGAGACAGGTCTCACGAACCTTTTCTGTTTTGAGCTACAATTTTCCTGTACTTAGCCTCCCCAAAAGCTAGGATTAAAGATGTGACTCATCAGTAAATACTACTCATTTTGAGTCAGACTTCCATTTTGTAGCCCAGGCTGGCCTTTAACTCACAATCTTCCCACCTAAGCTTCCCTAGCTGACATTACAATTACACTGGGCAGACTGTCTGATGGCCTGGTACTAGTCGCTCATATCTATAATCCTACCTACTCAGGAGGCTGAGACCTGAGAATCCTTGTTCAGAAATAGCCCAGCAAACAAATTCACAAGATTCTTATCTCCAAATAACCAGTAAAATTCAGAATTGAAGGTGTGGCTTCAAGTTGTAGAGTGAAAAATCTAAGATTGATCAAGAGGCCCTAAATTCAAGCCCCAATACAGGCAAAAAAAAATCTATGTGATGCAAATAACTTGAACGGTGGCTTGAAACTTCCAGGGGAAGACTAGGATGGCAAATTGAGTTTATGTCATTTCCATCTCTTAGCATGGTAATGAAGGGAAGTTGGCCACTCCCAGCTTTTGACAAGTAGCTATGCAAGCAATTGTAATAGCTTACACCAGCTTATAGGAGCCAGGCTGGGCAATAAGGACAGTTCTTCCACATTTTCCTTGTGATTATTGATTGATGCTTTTTTTCAGACACAAAGGAGGGAAGCCACTGTTGAAAATATTAGTGCTAAGCTGGGCACCAATGGCTCATGCCTGTAATCCTAGCAACTTGGGAAGCTGATATCTGAGGATTGTGGTTCAGAGCCAGTCTGGGCAGGAAAGTCTGTGAGACTCTTATCTCCAGTAAACCACCACAAAAACTGGAAGCAGACTGGTAGCTCTAGTGGTAGAGTGCTAGTCTTGAGCCCAAAAGCTCAAAGACAACAGCCAGGACCTGAGTTCAAACCCCAAGACCAGCATATTTCTCTCTCTCTCTCTCTCTCTCTCTCTCTCTCTCACACACACACGCGCGCGCACACACACACACACACACACACACACACACACACACACACTGGTACCACACAAAATACACAGGGGGGAGGTGGGAAAGCAAGAGAGAGAGAGAGAGAGAGAGAGAGAGAGAGAAACAAAACAAAGCATAGCCAGGTAGAGAAGAATCCAGAAGAAACTCACTGATAAAGTCTATAATATGGCTCTTGAAATAGTCTCATTCAGGTCAAGTAGATAGAAGAATGAAATAAATAAAAAGAGAGATTGGCCTAACTGATATACCTTGTACTTGAAGCTTGCATCAAGATTGTAGACTTGGCTAGGTGATGGTGGATCACTTCTCTAATCTTAGCTATTTAGGAGGCCAAGATTTGAGGACTGAAGTTTGAAGCTAGCCTGGGCAGAAAAGTCCATGAGACTCTTATCTCTAAGTAATCGCCAAAAAGCTGGAAGTGGACTGTGGCTCAAGTGGTAGAGTACCAGCCTTGAGTAATAAGCTAAATGACAGCATCCAGGGCCCGAGTTCAATCCCCAGTACTGACCCAAAACAAGAAAAGAAAAAGAGAGTGCAGACTTTCATTGTGATAAGCAGCTGACAGCAACAGCACAAGAAAAGCTTTAGCAAAATCTTTAAAAACAAGACAAAAAAACCTTACTTTTTAAAAACAGTAAGGACTTATGGGGTTTCTTAAGAGAAGTCAAAATATATACAATAAGCACATGTCTTCAATGACCCCACACCTGCCTACATGGAGAACTGAACTGTGCTTTGGGGCCCCAGCTAGAGTGCTGGTCAACCCTTATTGTGAGTTCAGACAGCACTAACCTGGTCTGAGGTAGGAGGAAGGACCCTGATTTATATTATCTGGTAATGGAAATGTAACAGGCAAAGTAGAGGATTATAGCTAGTTTGGGTGGAAATATGTCTTTGTTTTCACTTTATGTCACTTCTGTTTTGGTGATGGAACTATACTGTATGGTCTAAGCCAGTGTGCAACATGAGTAGAATTTTTTTGCCAGTCTTGGGGCTTGAACTCGGGGCTTGGGCACTGTCCCTGGCTTCTTTTTTGCTCAAGGCTAGCACTTTACCACTTGAACCACAGTGCCACTTCTAGCTTTTTATATTTATGTTTTGCTGAGGAATCAAACCCAGGGCTTCATGCATGCTAGGCAAGCACTCCATCGCTAAGCCACCTTCCCAACCTGGGTAGAAATTTTTATAAGGCAATATTAAGTGTAAAAAATAATGAGGTTTAGTATGATATTTTCATGTGGCATATAACATACTTTGGTGTATTCACCCCTCCTCCCTCACCCTTCCACATTCCCCAATAGTCAGGCTTTTACATTAACGTATTTATTTCCCAACTAAATTGCACATATGAGAGAAATCTTGCCACAAAAAGTAGGCGAAGCCATGGAGGAACTTAACACTGGACTGGTTTCAGCCTTTAGCCACTCAGAGATCCTACAGAATGTCAGAGATAGAAAGTCCTCATGCCAAGTATTAGAGGCTTATGCCTGTGACCCTCCCAACTCAGAAGGCTGAGATCTGAGGATCATGGTTTGAAGCCAGCCTGAACAGGAAAGTCCATGAGATTTTTTGTTGGTCATGGGGCTTGAACTTAGGTCCTGGGCACTGTTCCTGAGATTTTCTGCTGTAATTCTATTGAGGAGGTTGAAATCTGAGGGTCAAGGTTCAAAACCAGCTCAGGCAGGAAAGTCTGTAAGACTCCAATTAACCAAAAGCTGAGAGAGAGAGAGAGAGAGAGAGAGAGAGAGACAGAGAGACAGAGAGACAGAGAGAGACAGAGAGACAGAGAGAGACAGAGACAGAGAAACAGAGACACAGAGACAGAGACACAGAGAAATACAGAGACACAGAGACACACAGAGAGACACAGAGAGAGAAACCTAAGGTAACCCATTCCCTGAGTTCAAGCCCAAATACAAGCACAAACAAACAAACAAAAAAACGTAAGTAGAGGTTTAAGTGTGGTTCAGTTGGTAGAGTACTAGCCAGTGAGGGAAAGTGCCAGGTACTGAGTGTGAGTCCCAGTCTTGGACCTAAAAATGAAAAAACAAACTGACAATGAGACCTCAATATGCATGGACTAACAAAATATAAAGATGTCCAATATACACCTACGGGCTTGTGCTAGTTTGCTTGTATTTGCTTTTCTGTTTTGAATCACATAAATGACCGATTGTAATAAATTATTAAAAATGTGTCCAAATAGTTAGCTTGTTCAGAATACAACAAAGATGGTTGCAAACCCCTTTTCACTATTGACCATAGCCAAGTTATGGAAATATGGAGGCAGATGAACGGTGACAGGAAGACTGAAAAAATACAGCATGATATTCAACTTACATATGTAAAAATGGAATTAAGTAACTTGAAGGGATGGATGATGTTAGGATAGATGGGGAGGATGGAAGGAATGATATTAATCAAGTTGCACTGAGCTCAAAAACTGACATGTTATATTGACACCCCGTACAACTACTTAAAATTAACTAAATTAAAGCAACTAAAAACCTGTATACCACAGCATATTTATGATAGCATAAACTCGAGACTCATGCAAATGAGTTAAAGTACAATGTTAGTGGATTCCCGCATAGCCTATAGAATAGCTGATGATTTTAAGTAGAACATCACCTTTACCACGGATCTGTACTTCAGATGACAAAGCAGGGAGAAGTTGTTAGCTTGACATACTCCTTTCTGGCTGACAAAGGGCCTTTTTGGTGCAGGCAGCTGATAACCAGCTCCCTCCATCTCCCGTTGAAGTAACATTCCATTTGGTCAGTCATAACCATAAACGGTTACAGCAGGCCTCTTTATCTACTACTTGGGCAGCTGGCATAAAACTTAGCCCACCATAATAGAATCCTTTTCTCTTACATTCAACATGAAATCCCACCCTTAGCTCCTATAGATTATAAAAAGCTCCTTAGATAAAGACAAGCACTTTTTCT
Source organism: Perognathus longimembris pacificus (assembly GCF_023159225.1). Classification (NCBI taxonomy): domain Eukaryota; kingdom Metazoa; phylum Chordata; class Mammalia; order Rodentia; family Heteromyidae; genus Perognathus; species Perognathus longimembris. The sequence goes on along the minus strand of NC_063188.1, from coordinate 78,535,774 downwards.
CTCCATCCAGTGAGGGTACCATCAGGTCGGCTCCTCTGTTGAAAATAAACCTCTTTCTCTGTATGTGACTGTGTGTCCACGTGGTTTTCTGGGATGGTGCTTTTCTTGGTGCCGTCACTTGGGTCTAGGCTCCCCCAGTGAGTTTTTCTCTTTCCTTTTGAAGAACCCAAGCTGACCTAGTACCAAGCTCAGGACCACCCAGACAACTGTCAGGGTGAATTCCTCCTGACTGAGCACCTTTCCTGCACTGAAGACCAGCTGATTCACCCCTCTTCAGTGGTGAATGACAGTTCAGGGCTCAGAGCACTAGGGTAAAATCATGGTGCCAAGTTCCCAGTCCAGCCCAGGAGGCCAAGGCCACCTATGGGCAATAGGCCAGGAATCCAACAATTGCATGGTGATGAACCCTCTTGTTGCCTGCCTTGCATATTTGGGACCCAGAAACTGCAAGTGACGACCCCTCTTGCTGGTTGCTCCCTCAGTCAGTTGACCAGAATTCCTCTGGGGACACCCATGGAAGCTTTAGTGTCAGCTCCTTGCACTCACCATGGGAGAGGCCCCATTTAAACTTCCTCAGGATTCTCCTCTAGGCTGTCTTTTCCATAATTTGGAGCCTTTAAAGCTCCTGCATGACCACAAACCTCATAAGATTATATGCTTATGCAATCAAATTTGGCCCCAATATTCACTGGACAATGAGTCCATGGGGCCCCTTCATGGGACACTGGGCCCCAATATTTTATGAGACTTAAATATAAGCCCTTGGGAAATGGAAAAGACCACCTACATACAGCCCTCTCCACCCCCTCTTCCTTTCTGCTTGTACCCTTAAGAAGGGAGTTCCAGAAATCCCCTCTCTAGGCTAGCCGTCCTGGCTTAAAACTCTCTTAGCTAAGATTAACTACATTCTTCCTCTCTGTAGCCAGTTTGGATTCTCTAAGTAAAAACTGTCAGTCTGGGGCTGGGAATATGGTCTAGTGGCCAGAGTGCTTGCCTCCTATACATGAAGCCCTGGGTTCAATTCCTCAGCACCACATATATAGAAAATGGCCAGAAGTGGCACTGTGGCTCAAGTGGCAGAGTGCTAGCCTTGAGCAAAAAGAAGCCAGGGATAGTGTTCAGGCCCTGAGTCCAAGGCCCAGGACAGGCAAAAAACAAAACAAAACAACAACAAAAAACTGTCAGTCTCCTCCAAGCATCCCATAATGGGAGTAGTTAGACACATAGCATACCTAAAATATACCAGTCTTTTTCCTGAGTCTACTCCAGAATCTGGATTCCTAATCTCTCCCTCAAGGCAAAACTCCTGTAAAAGGCTGCTGTAGGCTCCCTAGAAAAACTCCTCATCCCATTCTCTCTACAGGTCCTGGAGAGTAACACCCACCTAGGAAGAGAAAAAGGCCACGTGATTTTTTTCATACTACCCCCCACTCTTCCACCAAGCTTATTATCCTTCATTCCTCTAGGTGTCTATAGGTTTATTTAAATGCTAATATGTCTCATTACCAAAATTGTTTTAAAGGTTTCTGTCCTTGTGATCAATATTTGTTTAAGCATAAAAATTCTGTAAAACTCTGCTTGTTGTTGGCTAAATCTTTAAGTTTTGTCTTATATTTTCTTTGGTGTTGCCTGCTTATCTAGCATTGACAATGTGGTTCTAAACTTATAGTTGATTTTCATTTTCTTTTTTCAAAAGCCTAAGTGGGCCTTAAAATTTTTGTACACATGTGTGTAAACATGTTCACAGTAATGTCATTGTAATATGTAAAAACCGTCATGGTTTAAAAATTATTTGCTTTTTTATAAATTAAATTTTATTGACAAGGTGATGTACAGAGGGGGTACAGATACATAATAAGGTAGTGAGTACCTTTCTTGTCTTATTTATTACACTCTCCCTCATTTTTCTTTCCCTTCCCTAGTTCAGATAAACTACAGTTGTAACTAATGTAAACCTTGTGTTAAGGAGTTAATTATTAAGTGTGCTGCTTATTAAAAGGAAAAAACTCTTTATCAATAAAAGCTGTAATGTGAGATGAAGTCTAGCAAACTTCTCTGCCCATACAGCCTAACTGTGAGTGGAGTCACAGTTAATTGCCTTGAGACAGGCCAAAGGAAATAAAGAGGACAGTCTTAAATTCAAACTGCAAAAAGCTCATCAGATTTGGATACAAACAAATGTGTCTAATAGTGATATTATGCTAAAAATGTTATTTGCGTTAAAAAGTTTTGTTTAAAAATCCTTGGGAAAGAAATTTAAAAATGGTTTCCTTTGGATAAAAAAATGACTTTTTAAAAAAGTAAAAATTGTCTTACAACCCTGAAAAGTTTCGAGTACATGGCAGTATATAGACATGCTCCTTTCCCCAGATTGGCGACAAAGGGCAATCAGCTGGTACAGGCAGCTGATAACCAGCTCCCTCCCTCTCCAGTTGCAGTAACATTCCATTTGGTCAGTCACAGCCATGAATGACAACATCAGGCCCCCTTATCCACTATTTGAGCAGCTGTCATAAAACTTAGCCTACCATAATGGAATCCTCTGCTCTCACTTCTAGCATGAAATTCCACCCTTAGCCCCTCTAGATTATAAAAACCTCCTTAGATAATGACAAGGGCTAACTAGGTGCCAGTGGCTCATGCCTGTAATCCTAGTTACTCAGGAGGCTGAGATCTGAGGATAGCTATTCAAAGAAAGCCTGGGAAGGAAAGTCCATGAGACTTATCTCCAATTAACCATCAGAAAACCAGAAGTGGTGCTGTGGCTCAAGGGCTAAAGTGCTACCCTTGAATTGAAGAGCTCAGAGACCAGCACCCAGGCCTAGAGTTCAAGCCCTATAACCAACAGAAAATAAAAATTAAAAAGACAAGCACTTTTTCTCTTGATCCTGTGAGAGAAGTAGCCTTGTCAGCTCCTCTGCTGAAAATAAACCTCTTTCTCTGTATGTGACTGTGTGTCTGCGTGGTTTTCTGGGATGGTGCGAAAAAGGAGTATCTCACTGATGATTTGGAATTCCCATCTTCTTGGTGTGTGGGACTGGAGAGTGGCAGCACATCCCATGTTGAAGATTCCCAACCTACACTCTGGATTCCATCCCTGGTGTCACCTCTTGCCAGCCATAAAAGCTACTAGACCTCATGGGGACTTATCAAAATTGGTTGAGGAATTCCTGATCCCTTCCCCTTGGCCTCATGAAGAGGCAGAGGATACAGCCTGTTTCCATCTTAGAGTATCTTTCAAGAGATCTATGTTTGAAGGCTGACATAGCAGGTCTAGAGTGCTTTAACTGTTCATACAGAAGTGTGCACCCCCAAATCCCTTACTGGTACACTCTCAGGATTATGGTTAAGGCTAGGGAAATGCCCGCTGTTGACTTTGGTAGGCAGAAAGTAGATGGGTGGCGCATGTCAGAACCCAACATTGATTCTGCTACACTCATCCAGAACTGGTCAGGCACCATAAGGCTGGACCAGCCCCCTTTGTCACACTTCTCCCCAGAACTCTATCAGACTTAAGTAGATGGCATCAAAAGGCTCCATATTTCAGCAGACTCCAGTAGCCTAGCAGACTCTACCTAAAGACCCCCATCAGTTTTTGGCAAACCTCAGCAGACTTCGGCAGATATCCACCAAACTCTGCCTACTCCCCTCAGTCTTCGGAAGACATCGGCAGATTCTATTCAACTTCTTGCAAAGACCCCCGTTAGACTTCCGGAGACTTCGGCAGATTCCGTCCAAAGACTCCTGTCAGACTTCGGAAGACATCGGCAGACCCCGCCCTAAGACTTCCGTTAGACCGCAGGATACTCCCAGCAGACCTTGAGAGACTCCCGTCAGACCACGGGAGCCTTCCCCGTGGTCACACGCCACCGGCCGTATCTCCGTGCTCTGCGAGGTTCTCCGGAAAACTCCAGCAGACTCTTCAGATTCCTCCGGTAGACTTTGGCAGATTCTTCTGGAAGACTTTGGCAGACTTGGTTCAGAGATTCTGTCTAAAAATTTGGTCTGACTTGGGCAGACTCTTCGGACAGAGGTAGGAGGGAGGGGCTGGCGGCAATGGCGGCAAGCCTCGGGAAGGGCCGTAAGCCGTGGGAAGGGCAGCAAGTTGCGTGGGAAGGGAAGCAAGCTGCGTGGGAAGGGAAGCAAGCTGCGTGGGAAGGGAAGCAAGCCGCGGGAAGGAGAAGGGGAGAGGGAGGAGAGCGAAAGAGAAAGACAGGACAGAGAAAAGAAGAGAGGGAGAGAGAGGGAGCCCGAGCCTCTCCTAACATCCGGGCATATTTAGGAAGCATGCTCTCCTAACATCCGGGCACACTTAGGAAACACGCTCTCCTAACATCCGGGCCTATTAGCACACTACCAATATCCAAGAATGTTGGAAATAACACGTGAAATACATGTAGCCAATCAGAGAAGGCGGGATTCAGGCTTTTTTTTTTTTTTTTATCCTACCACCCCTTCCACAGGCTCTGCCTCCGGCTCCGGCTGAAGGTGTCCGGGCTCTCTTGCTGTTGGTTTGGGACTGAGAACCTGCTGGTATAGACTCCCTGGCATCTCAGGCTACACAGACGGCTGACGGAGTCCACAGGCTCCACCAAAGTTGCTCTGACAGCTATACTGTTTGTTTGTGACTAAGAACCTGCCTGTATAGACTCTGAGATACCTCAGTTAAGCCGAGGGACTGTCATAGCCCCTCTTCACAGGTGTGGACTGTCTGTTGGACTTCTTGGTTCCTAAGCCGCAAACCAGGTACCATGGCTTCGGCACTCAGTTCTTCTTCTGAAGATGAGGTGCCGCCCCCCAGGGACCGCAGTTGGGAAATGCACTCTAATCAGGGTCAGAAAAGCCAGGGCTCCTACGAAGTCCATAGACATTTGAGGACTGCAGGGAACCGCCAAAGCTGGGTGGGTCGTCCCCCAACGGGCACTGGGTCACCCAGCCAGAATTGGAGGCAGACACAGAAACCTAAGGACAACTTTGGTGGGAATCAGTCCTACAGTGAACAGGTAGCAAACCCTCCAAGGCCCCATCTGCTTCCTGGGTTTCCGGTGCCTCCTTTCTGTACTCCTCCACTGGCATCTCTACCCTGTAGCAGCAGACAGCCTGCGGCTGCTAGAGGAAGACAGGTATCCTGTCCAGGGCCTGTCCTTGTTAGGGCCACCATGCCAACAGCCACACCAGGTGATGCTCTCTTTGGGCATGCATCTGTGTCAAGTTCTAGTCTGCAAAGCCATATATCTGCTCAAGGTACTGATCTTCACAGTCATTCCACCTGGGCCGTTTCTGATCAGGGCAGCACCAGTCAGAGAGGTGCAGATATCTTCAACCAGGCTAGTAGACAAAACCCGGAGTCTCACTCAGATCGTGCAGTCCGAGATGTTCGTGATTGGGAACCTTTGCCACCCCGGGTGCGGCGTTTCCGAAGGGGCACATCAAGGTCTGGCTCTGATCTCTGTAGCCTAACTGTGCAGGCAGGCTCTGATCAAGGCAACCTCTGTGACTCTTCTCAGGCAGTTTCTGATCAGATCCCTTTGACCCAAGGTCAGGATCTTTGCAGCCAGGCAGCTGGAGAAGGCCTCACTTTTGACACCAGTGCATCTGGGTCCCACCCTGATGTCCTTAGCTATAGTACCCGGGAAGATCCTTATCTCCACAGCTGGGCTGAGTTGGCAGACATGGGTCACCATAGCAGTGCAGCAGAGTTTGATCCTCATTGTCATGGCCAGGCCACACATGGAAAGCAAGATTGCCACTACCCCACCAGGGCAGGCACTGATTTTTATAACAATGTTACCCAAGCTGGCCTGGATTTCTCCAACCAGGCCAGTCAACAAGGCCCTGATCTCCAGAGCAGTGCATTAGAATCCAGCTCTGATCTACACAGCCAGGCCATCCAGGGAGGCTCTGATCAAGACACCACCAGGGCATATCATAATCTTCCAAACCAGGCTACTCCAAGCAGCCATAGTTTCCTAAGTAATGTTTTTGGGCCTTACCCTAATGTGCCTTATCATACTATGTGGCTAGCTCCATATCTCCAGCAATGGGCTGTATTACCAGGCTATGTTCTCCTGAGCAGTGCATCTGAGTTCCCATATAATGTCTGTTACGGTACTACCTGGGTAGGTTGGTATTTACATTACCAGACCACAGTGCCTGAGTATTTTCTCTGGGGCAGTACAGCTGGATCCTACCCTTATTTCCAGAGCCATGTCACCCGAGATGGTCAGAATATACATAACTTAACTGACATGTCAAGCCAAACTCCCCAAGGCACTGCATCAGGGTTTGGCCCAGAATCCAATGGCTCAGTTAAGCAGGAAGGCCCTGATTACAGCAGCCATTCCAATCCCAGCCACCTCTGCCATCCCACCCATGGAGGTTCTGACCTCCCCTCCACTACTACGGCAGGCCCTAATGTCCTAAACAAGGCCACTCAAGTAGGCCACATGGGAGCTGAATTGCCAGGCTATGTCCTCATGAGCAATGCATCTGAGTCTCACTGTGCTGGCCTCCACAGGCCCCATAATACCCAGTCAGGCCCAGATCTCTGCAGTGGGCCCGAGTTGCCAGGCAACCTCCTCAGGAGCACTGCATCTGGGTCCCACTGTGATGGCCTTCACAGTAATACTACCAGGGTAGGTCCAGATCTCCACAACCAGGTAGATTTTTCAGGCTATGCCCACTGGGGCAGTGCATCTGGGTCCCACCATGATGGCCGTCATGGCCACACTACTGAAACAGGCCCAGATCTCCATAAGGAGGTTGATTTGACAGGCCATGTCCTCAAGGGCAGTGCATCTGGGTCTGAGCATGATTGCTTCCCTGGCCATACTACCAGGGCAGGCCCAGATTTCCACAATCAGGTTGATGTGTTAGGCTGTGCCCTCAGAGGCAATGCTTCTGAGTCCCAAGGTGATGACTGTCCCAGCCGCCGTCGCCGTCGCCGCCGTCGTCGTCGTCGTCGTCGCCGCCGCCGTGGCCATACTATTCAGGCAGGCCCAAATCTCAGCAATGGGGCTGAGTTGCCTGTCGGCATCCTTGGGAGCAGTGCATCTGGGTCCCATCCTGATAGCCAGTACCACAGCGATACTACCCATGCAGGGGCCGATCTCAGCAACCGGGCCAATTTGCCAAGCCATGATGTCAGAGGCAGTGCATCTGGATCCCACCATGCTGTTGTCCGCTGCCGCCGCCGCCGCCGCCATCGTCGTCGCCGGCGCCGCCACAACCTGGCTGAGTTGCCACACTCCGATTCACCTGGGGGCCACCGTGCTAGCCGCCACCGCCGTCGTACTAAACGGGCAGTCCGGAGGCTCCTCAGACCACATTAACTGCCCCTGGATACTGCGACATCACTTCCTGGCAGGCTTGTATCTCAGCAGCACAACCACAGCTGCCAGGACATTTATCCTTACCAGTGCTGATTTTTGTAGCCGCAGCACTTCCCCATAGCAATGTGTTCACCTATCGCTTTCTTCTTTAAAAGTGTTTTGCATCCATGCTAGGTCCTGCTGTGTATTGCTGTACCACCCCAACAGGCACTCCTGTACAGTTAGGACAAATCACCAAGTCCTACATGAGGCAGTCATTCAACCATGGAAGGACCTATCCTCCACTGCCAGGTAAAGCACACAGCCCTTCCATCCCATATATAGGCCACACCACCAGATCTTGCTCTAAACAGCCATGTCTCACCCCCAGGCCTGATCTCCCACAACCCAAGTCTAAATCACCCCCAAGCCCAAACTTCCCCAATTAGCTAAGCCCAACCTGGCTTTGGTAGCCAGGAAAGAACACCAGGATCTGTAATTGAGAGTTATCAAGCAATACCATGCCTCCCTAGCCAGCACAAATTACCGAGAGTCAGTTCTCTGCTGCATCCCTTCTGCATCTGGGTTTGAAGCATCTGGATCTGCATCTGAGGTCTAGTCCCCAGCCTCCCAACATGATCTTGCCATCCACAGGAGCTCTTCCTTAACCTCCTCCCTTGGCACATTTCTTTCCCAGGCTAAGACTTTTTCCTCCTTCTTTAGATGACCTGGATTCCCCCACCACCACCACCACACACACATTGGGTATTTCTGCACTGAACTCCTCTTCCTCCAATGGGTTTTATAGCCTGGACTTAATCTCTACTCCTAGTCCTCCTCAGGTGAGCTTTCCTCCCTGACCATTTTCTTCTAAATCCAGCTTCTCCAGAGAGCAAATACAGCGAGGGAGCTGAGCTGTGGCTCTCTGTTGAGCATTCTCCATGAACCCCCAAAGCATCCAGAGTCTACTCACTGTACTGAATGGGCTGCCTGCTGCATAGTTAGCTGTAGGTCATCAAAGATTCTGTAAGCTAGAAACCATTCTCCTGTGCAAATTTGAAACCTCCTGATCCCATCACACAGGCCTCTGCATGGATGACCCTTGATTCCTGGTTCCTTCTTCCTCAAAAGGTTCTGCTTTTGCCTGAGTTGAGATTTATTTTTCATGTTTTATTTTTTGTTACATATAGGGTCAAATAAATTTTACATGTTGGTTTTATTTGCTGTTACATTGAATTTTTTTTCCTTTCTGCTAGGATTGAACCCAGGGCCTTTTATGGGCTAATAAGCATACATTAAAACACTGAACTACTCTGCAGTATCTATAGGGGTATTCATTGTGATATAAAAGGGCATATTTGGATGATTAAAAGAAGATAGCAATAGCAAGACATAGTGACACATGCACTGGGGAGGCTGAGGTAGGGTGCCCCACAAAGGAAATAGTCCATCCCTCACGCAGCATAACCCCTGGCAAACCCTATCTTTTTTTTTTTTTTTTTACCAGTCCTGGGCCTTGGATACAGGGCCTGAGCACTGTCCCTGGCTTCTTTTTGCTCAAGGCTAGCACTCTGCCGCTTCAGCGGCAGCGCCCCTTCTGGCCGTTTTCTGTATATGTGGTGCTGGGGAATCGAACCTAGGACTTCATGTATGGGAGGCAAGCTCTCTTGCCACTAGGCCATATCCCCAGACCAGCAAACCCTATCTTAAACTGCCTGCAGTCTGATAGGTCTGCTGCTTCATGAAGTTGAGCTGTTTCTTTAGGGTCAATAGCTAGCCATGGAGCTATATATTGGGCTGTATATTGTTCCCCAGGACTAGGCAGTGGCACTTACCCTGATCCCATCCAGTTTTTGTTTTGTTACTCTGGAGGATATTTACCATTGGAAAGGGAATCTAAAGTCAGCCCTTCTGCTCTGGCAGCTTCTATTAGAGGGAAGAGGGCTTGATGAACTGTGGAGTACAGTGTCCCATCTGAGTATGGGAGAACTCAGTAGGGGTCAGTTCCTCTCAGGTGCAGGAGGTCCCAGAGGAAGAGCTGCCAGATATGGCAGATATGGCTGAGACTCCCTGAGAGGTAGGAGCAGCTCTCCGCAGAGCTAGTCACCAAGAATGTCCAAGTCTCCAATCAGACCCTTATCTGGGGGCACCCTAGTTCTTATCACTTTGTCTTTACTGGGTAAGGGGAGACCTGGATATGGGATTTTCAAATACCACCCTTGTCACTTTAAGAAATGGAACTGGATTCTCCTGGTGTTGAGTAAAGGAAATGACAGATTTGGAAGTGAGTACAATCCCTGTTATTAACCTGGAAAAGAAGCAAGTTACTTATTCTGGTCAGGAATGTCCTGCCTATAATGGAAAGGAGGACTGCAAACAGAAAGGTGGCCTTTGGGACATGTAGATTGGAGACAAGTATGTCCTAATGGTCCCAGTTCATACTTGGTTATGCTCTGGGCATCCTCTAGGAGCTTCACTAACTACAGATCAACGGACACCTCCAGACACAGATTACCAGGTGGCACCATGTATAACATATTGTTGCTTCCATATCTTCCTCAAGTAGTTTTAACCTCAGTAGCAATTCCCAACTCCGTACACCCACTTATCAAATATTTTTAGACAGATATGCTTTAGAGAAAATTCTGTAGTAAAAGAATATAAGAGCAGGATCTCTCCTAATCTGGGGGAGTTGGACAAGATAGAGTACAATTATGGGAACATACAGTCCATAAAATGTTTTAGGTTATTTGTAGGGACAAGGAATGTGATCCCTATAACCAAGAGATCTGGCTTTGGACCTCTGGCTGTCTACATGGGCCTCCAAAACTCATCCTGAGGATGATGAAAACATTGAGGGGAAAGTAACCATTGCCCCTTTTTAACTCCAGGTTTTTCTCAACCCAACTGTAGCATCCCTTCTCTGTGCCTAAGAGAGGGACGAGTAAATACTCCTGCTAGAATAGCTTGGCCAAATCATTGGGCATATGAAGCTTAGCTAGAAGGCCCTGAAAGGTACACAGATTATGATTTTGAGAGAATAACAGACATAGAACACCTTGTCTGGCTTCATTATCTTCAGCTGGGTGTCAGTACCTTGGCTCCCTTTGTCAAGCTGATATTATTCCTCAAGGCCTGGATTGAAGTGTGATCTATTTGTACACAAATGTCCAGCAGATTTAGCACCTGAAAGGTTCCACATGTTGAGGAAGGTAGTGTCCATCTGGCTACATCTGGGGAGGCTTGGGGAAAGGGTAGCAGAAGGGGGGACAATGGCCCCAGTTTCACAGCTGGCATATTTGACCCAAGTCTTTGGCAAGGAGAGATTCTAGTCAGAAACAAGTAGAAAGCTAGTTGCTGGTGGCTCATGTCTGTAAACCTAGTAATTCAGGAGGCTATGATGTGAGAATCAAGGTCCAAAGCCAGCCTGGGCAGTCAAATACATGAAAATTTTATCTCCAATTATGCAGCACAAGGGAGCAAGAAGTAGAAGTGTGTTTCTTTTTTTTTGTTTTTGTTTTTTGTTTTTTTGGCCAGTCCTGGGGCTTGGACTCAGGGCCTGAGCACTGTCCCTGGCTTCTTCTTGCTCAAGGCTAGTACTCTGCCATTTGAGCCACAGTGCCACTTCTGGCCATTTTCTGTATATGTGGTGCTGGGGAATCGAACCCAGGGCCTCATGTATACGAGGCAAGCACTCTTGCCACTAGGCCATATCTCCAGCCCAAGAAGTGTGTTTCAAGTGGCAGCATTGAGCAAAAAGCTACAGGAAAGGGACTTGGCCCTGAATTCAAGCCTCAGTACCAGCACAAGAAAACACAAAACCAAGTCAACCAGGTTAAGGTCCCTGGCATATGGAGACAGTTTAGACCCTTTTTATTTATTTATTTTGGTTCATCATGGGACTTGAGCTTGGGAACCTGGGTGCTGTCCTTGAACTCTTTGCTCATGTCTAGTGTTCTACCACATTGACCCACAGCTCCACTTCAGTTTTTCTGGTGGTTAATTGTACATGAGTCTCACAGACTTTACTGCCTGGGCTGGCTTGAACCACAATCCTCTATTCTCAGCCTCCTGAGTGGGTAGGATTATAAGCATGAATCACCTGCACCCAGCTTTCAGTTTAGATGCTTTTGAGACTGAAAAACTAAAACTGTCATGTGCTGGTGGCTCATGCCTATAATCCTAGCTACTCAGGATGCTGAGAGCAGAGGATCATGGTTCAAAGCCAGCCTGGACAGGAAAGCCTGCGAGACTCTTCTCTCCAATTAATCACCAAAAAAAAGCTTGGAATACAACTGTGGCTCAAGTGGTAGAGTGAGAGTTTTGAGTAACAAAGCTCACAGACAGTGCCCAGGGCCTGAGTTCAAGCCAAAGGACAGGCACGAAATAAAAAATCAAGCAAGCAAAAGAAACTGAAACCCTTGGATCAGGTTCTCATCAGTATTCAAGAATGAGCCCACTGACAAAGAGGGATAACCAAGTTGGCAAGAGTTACTGGAAAAAAAAAGTATGAAGTGTCCCCTGCTAAAAGGGAGGGAGTCCAAAGGAAGGATTGCCTGCCTGCTGTGGGTTTTTGCCATAGTTAATAAGGCATCTCTAGGAGAAAGCGATGTGACTCAAGATCATTTAGATAGCCCTCTGGCTAGACCCCATCAGAAGCTCCTTGCAGACTCCCTAAGAGAAAAAGCAGCAGCACCCAAGCAATGTGTGTTATGAGCTGAAAAAGGAGCTAAATAATGCTCTATCATCACTAAAAGCAGCAGTTTCTCATTAGAGTTTTGCTTCTCCACTGACTAACAAAGGGTTACAGGCATTTCTTTTGTGAACAGAGAAGAAGAAATAAGACCACATACGATAGTTCATCCTCATCCCTTCCCCTCTACAACTGTGCTTTTGTTACTTTCATTTGCCAATAGGTAGCCCACCAGCTTGCCATCTGTGTCCCAGAAAACAGGACTCCAAATACATGAGTACAGTCGAGCACCCCGCCCCCGAGTATGTCCTTTAACGGTCCTTACACCTCAGGAATATTCTCTATCTGTAGTTAGATAAAATAACTGTTTTTGGTTTGCTTTGGGCACACTTCCTAGACTATGCCAAGTGCAAGTCAGTCCATTCTAACTTTCCTCTTTCTGGAAAGGCACTGAGAAATGTCTCACTTTCAGAGTTCATTATAAAGTGTAGGCAACTGGGCACCAATGGCTCTGTAAGCCTATTAAAGAGGCTGAGTTAGGATCATATCAGGAATCCAGTGGGGGAAAGAAAGTCTGTGAGCACTATTCTTGAGTAAGTAAGTGAAGGTTCAGTGCCCAGGCCCTAAACTCAAACCTCAGTATTTGTGGGGGTAGGGGTCACCCATGGTTCATTTTCTTGCAGGAAAATTCAGGGATAGAAAGAAAGTTTATGAGGGCACAGACAGGGTCACAGATCTAATCCATGTGTTTTGAAATGCAAACCCTGCCCATTCTCCAAGTTTTGCACAGCCTGCTTTGAGGGAGTTCAAAAGTAGGATTGCCTGCCTGAGGTGAGTTGTGCCAGAGCTGGCCACAGTGCATAACCATGCTACCATGAAGACCACTATATAGTGATTCACAAGTACGACATCTTGTTCTGCTGCAAGGGTCCTGTTATGAGGTTGTTGGCTGGGACATTCAGACCATGGGACTCAGTTTTGTCTCTCACCCTGAAAAATACATGCAGTATTGTAACCTTAGGAGAGAGATACTCCTCAGTTTACCTATGATTTATGCTTTATATCTCTTGTAAAAATGTGTGTACACATCTGTATGGGTGTATGTGTATGGAGCAAGATCATTTTAAGATAGAGTAAGACATTAGTGGGCTTTAATACGGTGTCTTTGCATAGCTACCACTGCACATCCTAAATAAATAAAACATTTCAGTCTCAGGTATTTAAGTTCAGGGAATGTGGTCCTAGCTGACCTGGGATCACATTCTTTAGACAATCTCAGAAATTACTGCCTATGTGCTTATGATTTGATTGAACATCTGCTGTTCTGTCCACCTGTTTTCAATTTATTCACTTAAAAAATTAAACACACTGAACATGTCTACATTAAATATAAAATATGTCTAGGACAATATAACAGTATAAGCAATATAACAATATTCTGCTATTATATTGAATATTCAATGTAACAGTAAAAAAATATGCCTTAAAAACATTTGTTTCTGAAAGTGTAGCATATCTAGAGTACAATTTTCAAAAGCTATGAAAAGATACACAGGGTCTTCTTCCCATGTGCATCCTTGCAGCAGCCTACTGCCCCATTGGGCTACCAGCTTCTTATGCCTCTTTCGTAAAATCAATAAACATACATACAATCAATGATGTACTTACTATTTTCTCCTTTTTTGTCTTTAATACATGGGGCAGTATGTTAGAGTCACCATGTTGCAGCTTGCTTTTTCCTATCATACAGATTATCATATCACTGTGGAAATGATATCAACATTCTCATTATTCCTTTTTGTTCTACCTGGGAGCTTTCTGTATGCATATATCAAATTTTGGGGAAGCAGAGTCACGGTCATGTCATTTATACACTGTCCAACCTCATTTTCATAAGCTAAATAGTGTATCAAGGATACTTGTCTGCTCACTATTTTTGCACACCAATTAATATATACATTTCTAGAAGTGGAATCGGCTTAAATTCCATTTGTGGTTTGGATTAGTTTTAAATGGTTCTCTCTGAATGTGAAGAGCTGCACCTGGATTGGTATTTGCTGTAGGTTCACATGGCAGAACATCTTAGATCCATGTACTAGGCAGATCAGTGTGTTTTCTAACAACCAAGAAACTCTCAAAAAACACTTGTCAGTTTTTTTCAGATTTTACTACTCCTAAGTCAGGAAAGGTTCTACCTCTTCCTTTCCATTAGTTCCTCCAAATGTTTCTCCTATCTGTACAAACTACTTTCCATATATAAGGTTTGGTTTATTCCTTATTATGGCTCCTGCCTCTTACTCCTGACCTCACATGGTCTGGAAAACCTCCTACCTCACCATGAACTTTATTACTGTTGTCACAGCTGCCTGTGGTCCTTCAATGGAGTATATCTCTACCCTCAGCTGAGAGTCATAGCCATTGCCACCTCATATTCGTGTCCTTGAGCATGCTCTGAAATTTCCACAGGCTCTTGATTGTCTATGGCTCTGTCAATCCAATGGATGCAGCTGTGTCCTAATTTTGTCAGATGCAGAGGTACAAACCACACAGATTAAAAGAAAAAGGTTGACTTTCTTCCCCATGTTTAAAGCACATGTCAGAATGTACTTTTTTTTCTGATACTGTTACTTGGAACTCTGGGCCTGGGCACTATCATTGAGCTTTTGTACTCAAGGCTAGCACTCTCACTTAAGCCACAGCTCCACTTCTGGCTTTTTTTGTAGTTTAGTGCAGTTAAGAGTCTCATAGACCTTCCTGATCAGGCTGGCTTTACAATCCTCAGATCTCAGCTTCTTGAGTAGCTAAGATAATAGGTGTGAGCCACTGGTGCCCAGCTATAATGTACTTTTAATACATTTAACTGACATAACACACTTGTTTTCTTCCCTAATGTGTGGTAAGCTTTGCCTTGCAGTTGGGGGCTCTTCTGTGGGCCTTCGATCTTGAATGTGTTCTCTGATGTATAATTAGGTTGGATTTTTGGGTAAAAGCTTTCCCACATACTGTACATTTATACGGCTTCTCTCCAGTGTGAGTTCTCTGATGTACAGTAAATGTAGATTTTTCCCTGAAGGCTTTGCCACACTCTGAACACACATAGGGTTTCTCTCCGGTGTGTGTTCTCTGATGGATTATGAGCTGTGAATTCTGACTGAAAGCTTTCCAGCACACAGGACATTCATAGGGTTTCTCTCCCGTGTGAATTCTCTGATGGATAATGAGCTTCGACTTTTCTCGAAAGGCCTTGCCACACTCAATACATTGATATGGTTTTTCTTCAGTGTGTGTTTTCTGATGTATGATGAGATAGGACTTCTGGGAAAAGGCCTTTTCACATTCACTACACTCATATGGCTTCTCTCCTGTGTGGCCTCTTTGATGTAGCATGAGATAGGATTTCTGAGAGAAAGCTTTCTCACATTCATTACATTCAAAGGGTTTTTCTCCTGAATGAGTTCTCTGATGCACACCCAGGTTTGACTTCTGAGTAAAGGTTTTTCCACACACATCACATTTATAGGGTTTCTCTCCAGTATGAGTCCTCTGATGCACAATGAGAGTTGATTTCTCATTGAAAGATTTCCCACAATTGGTACATTTGTGAGGCTTCTCTCCTGTGTGTGTTCTCTGATGTATAATGAGGGTTGACTTGTCACTGAAAGTTTTCTTGCAGTCACTACATTCATTGGGCTTCTTACCTGTGTGAATACTATGGTGTATAATTAGATCAAGTTTCTGGATGAAAGATTCTCCACATTTAGTGCACATATACATTTTCTCTCCTGTGTGTGTTTTCTGATGAACGAGGAGGTTTGATTTTTGAGTAAAGGCTTTTCCACACTCATTACATTCAAAAGGTTTTTCTCCAGAATGAATCCTGTAATGAATAATAACAGTTGACTTCTCTCGGAAAGCTTTACCACATTCAGGACACTCAAAAGGTCTTTCTCCTGTGTGAGTTCTGAGGTGTATAATGAGCTGAGATTTTTGGCTAAAGGCTTTTCCACATTCGGTACATTCAAAAGGTTTTTCTCCCGTATGAGTTCTCCAATGTACAATAAGGTGTGATTTCTTGTTGAAGGTTTTCTGACATGCAGTACATTGAAAAGGCTTCTCTCCATTTTTAATTCTCTGGTGAAGGCTAAGACCTTTCTTATACCTAAAGCCTTTTTCGCATTCTTTATATACATAGGATTCCAGTACAAAATTTGTTTTTTCATACCCAGGAGGAAAGAATAAAATTTTACATCTATTATCATGTTTCTTTTCTCCAGAGCTGGTAATTAGTGAGTCTAAATTATTTACCACAGTATTTCCAAATGATTCAAGTTCATGAGGTCTTTGTATTAGAAGAGTAAGGCTTGGGTTCAGATGAAGTCTGTTTCCAAATTCATCACCATCATGGACACGTTTGATTATAATTATTCCCTTGTCAGGGAATCCACCTTGGATTGACTGGCAATTATTTGTGCCAACCTGATGCTGCTTCTCAGCCTCTTTATCAATGACTTCTAGAAAGAAGTACAATAAATCATCTTTACAGTTTGACATTTAAGAAATGCTCCAACAAATGAAAAATGACACTATCATTTTATCAAGTCCCCAGAAAAAGAATTTCTTAATAAATGCTATCTAAGAGCATGTGTGTTGTAATCTTACCCTGACACCCCAGTTTCATTTCTGTGTGTGTGTGCGTGTGCGTTTGTGTGTGTGTGTGTGTGTGTGTGTGTGTGTGTGTGTGTGTGTGTATTGACTCTGGGGCTTAAACTCAAGGACTGAGTGCTGTCTCTCAGCATTTTGTGCTTAAGGGTAGTGCTCTACCACTTTGAACCACATAGTTCCACTTTCAGCTTTTTGGTGGTTAACTGGAGATAAGAGTCTCATGGTTGTTTCTAGCATGGTTGAATTCAAACTGTGATCCACAGATCTCAGCTTCCTCAAGAGCTAGGCATAAAGGCCACCAGCATCTTGCTCCAGGTTTCTTAATTCTACGTTTACCTTATCTCTAGGAACCTCACCAAACTCAATTCTCAGTTATCATATGAACTTTAAACTGTACATGATTTATACTGTCTCCACTTAACAAGAAATGCAACAGTGTGTTACCTAGACTCAAGACAAGGTGATGTTGTAACATCCCTTAATCCACATTCTCCATCAATTACAGAAAAATTAGCCTGCGGGGTAGGGTGGATAAGCCTCTAAAAATCTTTATGTAGTCTGGGTTCACGGTGTCTCCACCTAAACTTGCGCTCACAGATCTTCAGCACCATCATCTCTGCCCCTGTATGTGCTGTAGAAACTATTCCTAAAACTCCAAATCCCTTTTCATATAAAATTGCCCAATAGTCATAACCCTAAACTCCCTACTGTGCTATATTCAGAAACTAGATTTACTTTGAAGACACAGTTCCATTGTTTTACATCTTTTTTCTTTTTCACTTTTTCTTTTTGCATTGCTGAGGACTAAACTCAGGGCCTTGCACTTTGCCAGGCACGTGCTCTTCCACTGAGCTAAATACCCAATCTGTGTTCAATCATCTAAAAATGCGTCTTCTGACTTTTGTATATAAAAATTTTAACTTCTAATATATTTGGTTATCTGTGTTTCTCACTTAGACAGTCAAAAGTGCAAATTCGTGCCTTTCCTTGTATTTCATTTCACACTGAAAAATCTCTAAATCCAGTAGCACCTTACAACTGGTGATACGTTATAGGTATATTGGTGGCAATATTTCTTTTTTGGTGCTATATCTTATAATCAATAGTAACACCTGAGCCAGAGTTCCACTTTGAGATTTTTTGTGTTAAGTAATTAGAGATGAGACTCTCATGGACATTCCTACCAGGCTTTTAACCATGATCCTCAGATCTCAGCCTCTTAAGTGGTTAGCATTATAAGTGTGAGCCACCAGCAGCTGGCTTGGGTTAACAATTATGAAAACACGGAATTCATGCAATTTGGCAATTCCTCAAGATATTAAACACAATTACCATATTGTACAGTTCCAAGATCATATGTCTACCCAAAAGAAATGAGAACAGGCTGGGCATAGGCATCTCACTCCTGTAATCCTAGCTATTCTTGAGGTTGAGCTATGAGGATTGTTATTCAAGTGCAGCCTGAGCAGGAATGTCCATGAGACTTATATCCAATTAACAACCCGAGAACTGGAAGTGGACCTGCAGCTCAAAGTGGTAGAGCACAAGCACCATCAAAACCTGTAACACAGCAGTGTTATTCACAATAGCCAAATAATAGAAAATTACAGATGAATGGATAAGCCAAACATGTTCTATTTGTACAACTGTATATTATTCCTCCATGAAAGTAGTAAAGTGATGACCCATGCGACAACATGGATGAACTTGGCAAATATGCCAAGTGAAAAAAAAAGATAGAAAAGGCCATGTTTTATATGAAATGACAATAAACAAAAGTATAGCACAGGGGCTGGGGATATAGCCTAGTGGCAAGAGTGCCTGCCTCGGATACACGAGGCCCTAGGTTCGATTCCCCAGCACCACATATACAGAAAACGGCCAGAAGCGGCGCTGTGGCTCAAGTGGCAGAGTGCTAACCTTGAGCGGGAAGAAGCCAGGGACAGTGCTCAGGCCCTGAGTCCAAGGCCCAGGACTAGCCAAAAAAAAAAAAAAAAAAAGTATAGCACAGAGACAAGAAGCATATTAGTGCTCATTAGCGAATGGAGGAAAAAGGAATGGAAAGTGACTACTAAAAGCAGAGGTTTTACTTGGGACAATAAAATGTTCTACAGTTAGGCAGTGATGAAGACACAAAACTCAGATGTACTCAAGATCCCTGAACTAAAAGTCTGAATTCTGTAGTAGTGAATTATATCCCAATAAGGTCTTTTTACATAGATAATTATGGAGCTAAGGAAATAGCTCAAATGAAAATGACCATGTTTCAGGAAAGCAAATTTGGTCAGAATATCTAAGCTGAACATGAAGAATGTTTCAAAGAGCCAGCCTTACAGAATTGGACTCCAGGCCTGCGAAATTACAGAATTGGACTCCAGGCCTATGACTAATGTGAGCCTGATTGCCTTTAGGTGAGAATCATAGAAAAAGTGCAGTCAGAGAATATTAGCATTCAATAGACAGATACAGGCCGGGAGCTCGTATACATGCTTGTAATCCTAGCTATTTAGGAGTCTGAGATCCGAGGATCTTGGTTTGAAGCCAACCCACACAGGAAAGCCTGTTAGACTCTTATCTCCAATTAATTAACAGAAAACTAAAATGGAACTGTAGCTTAAAGTGGTAGAGTGCTAACTCTGAGCAAAAAGCTTAGGGACCCAGGCCCTGACTTTATGCCACACCACTGACTGAAATAACAAATTGAAACAAAAAGACACATACAGAATACAATGGAACTGTACAAAAACTTGTAAGTGGATGCTAATTTAAGTAGCATGATCTAGTATGGGTGTGGGTGAGTGGAGTGAGGTTCAGTGTTACCTGAGGTGCTCACATCACTGTCTCCCAATGGCATGAAAGGGCCACAACCTTTCTCTAAAACTAACCAATTTTTCTTTCTTCTTTCCTTTCTCTTTCTTTTCTCCCTTCACTTCTCCCTCCTTCCTCTCAACTTGTCTTTCTCCTCCTCCTGTTCTTTCTGCTCTTTATACTACTTTTTCTTGCTTTTTTCTGTGCTTGTCCTGGGGCTTGAACTCAGAGCATGGGCAATGTTCCTGAACTTCAGTTTTCAAGGCTAGCACTCTACCACTTGAGTCAAAGCTGCATTTCTGGCTTTCTGATCATTAATTGGAGATAAGAGTCTCATAGCTTTCCTTCCCTGGGCTTGCTTTGAACCACAATACTCAAATCTTAGTCTCCTGATTAGTTAGTATTACATGAGTCACTAGGATCAGCCACTTTCAGCATTTGGGGTGATTAACTGGAGGTAAGAGTCTCACAGACTTTCCTGCCCATGTTGGCTTTGAACTTTGATCCTCAAATCTTGGTCTTTTGAGAAGCTAGGATTACAGGGAGGAGCTACTCTTGCACAGCCCGCCCCGCCCCCCGTGGTACTGAAGATTGAAGTCAGGACCGTGCACTTGAACTTCAGCCATGCTCTTCAACCCTTTGGCCTTCATTGTCTCCTGTGAATGCTCAGATGGGCCTGCACCCTGGCCTACTTATTTAGACTTCCTACATAGCTAGGATGACAGGCATGTGCCACTGTGTCCAAGTATTGAGATGGGGTCTTGTGATTATGTCTAGGTTGGCCTCAAACCATAATCCTTCCTATCTGCTTCACAAGTAGCTAATAGGTATGAGCCACTAGTGCCAAGCTCTTCAATATATTCTTGTTAGGCTTTTCAGAAGGCCTCACCCCCTAAGTGATAGGCTGTGACTTCATGTACTCAGAGCATACATCCATCCCATATACCTGGAAAGTTCCAAATTTTTCCATATGCTGGGCCCAGTTCTTCTACCTCCAGCTTGAGGATGAGGTCTGGTTTTGTAAGCTGCTGCCCTGGTAATGAGAAATGACAGATACCTCCTTGGTTTTCAGAACCACTAGGTCAGAATAAGTTACAGTTTGGGATTAAGCAGCACAAAGGGCTCAAAGATGGACACAACAGTAAAATCTAGCCATTTAGACAGGATTTTGAGTTTCTTTTCAGGCAAGAAAAAATGGGAAACTCAGAAATAAAGGCCCTCCAATAGATGAAATAATCATCAAAAGTGAAATTATCTGAGAAGCCATCTTACCCACAAAGATAAAGTTGCTATAGGTTTCAAGCATCACATCTCTATACAGGGTCTTCTGTGAAGGGCTCAGGTACTGCCATTCCTCTTGGGTGAAACCCACAGCCAAATCCTCAAATGTCATTAGTTCCTGTAATGACACATTCCTTTTATTCTAAATGCTGAACACAGGGCCATGAAGACAGAATATAAAGGAACTTGTGATTGGGTTTCTAGTTCATCAAGATGACAAGGTAAGATGTGTAATTCATAGCAATTTAGTGATCTATTTTGTTAGGGATCACAATCATAAGAAAAACTATTCCATTAAGTAATGAAATATTTTAATATTAGCCCAAGGATAGACAAATAGCACAGTGGAACAACAAAGAGAATCCAAATATGTGTGGACATTTGATTCATGATAAAGTGGCCACAGTAAAGCAGTGAAAGGAAGATCTTTTTTTTTTTTTTGGTTGGTCATGACGCTTGAACTCAGGGCCTAGACATTGTCCCTGAGCTTTTTCTGCTCAAGGCTAGTGTGCTACCACTTTGGGTTACAGCGCCACTTCTCATTTTCTGGTGGTTAATTGGAGATAAGAGTATCACAGACTTTCCTGCCCAGGCTGCCTTTGAAATGTGATCCTCAGATCTCAGCTTCGTGAATAGCTAGGATTATAGGCATGAGCCACCAGCACGTGGCATTTAAAAAATAATGTTTTAATTATGATTATGATGATGATGATTATTATTATAAAGGTGATATACAGAGGTGTTATACTTGCATAAGGTTAAGAGTACATTTCTTTTTGGACACTGTCACTTCTTCCCTCACTCTTTCCCACTTTTTCCCTCCCACCCACACCCACAAGTTGCATAGTTCATTTTCAACACAGTATCTAGTGAGTACCACTGCTGTATTTGCTTCTCCTTTGTCCTTCCAGTTCTATGGCCCCCTTGCCCTCCCAAGTACAGAAAAATGAACAAACAAGACAAAAATGTTTCCATTTCCTGGAGTTCATTTTGATAAATATTATTTTATTTGATCAGATGTACATAAGCATTGTGCCTTTGTGTTTGAGGGGAATCTTTTAAAAATAAATATAGATGGATTATTGGATATCTATATGTGAAAACATGAAATTGAACTCTTTTCATATATAACTATTAACTACAGATACATTCTAATATGAGAGGTAACACAATGAAGTGTCTACATTAAAAAAAAAAAACTATTCTATTGGATTTCCCAGATATACTCTGCCTTTTGTGTCCTGAATGAAAATCTGAGTGCACTGATTATTCTATGACCTAGCAAGGTGCAGGACTTTCCCTGCAGGCTTGAGGCCAAGATGGGCTCAAAAACATCCTAAAGCACTGATAGAGGTATTTCGGGCACTGCCTAAAACACTGAAAGAACCTAGCCTGAACTTGGACCCCAAAATTCAAAATCTCCATATAAACTCTATACCCTGTCACTCTCAATGTAGACATCTCTGTTTGGTCACCCCCTTCCCTCATCATCCCTTTTAAGGATATTGCAGCCCATTACAAGTTTCTCTAATAAACTTTGGGTGGGTCACCTGACATCCAGTTTCTTTCTTTGGAATCGCAGCAGGCCCTATTGCCTGGTGATTTGGTGTGGTCCCTTGTGAGAATTTTCTGCTGCCAATTTTGAGCTGTGGGTTTAGCAAGACAAGACAATAACAGAGAAAATGTTTTCATAAGCTTAATATAGAGGACAAATGCTAAGAGAAGACATGAAAAGAGCTCTCTCATAAATGCAGACCTATGTTAGATTAAATGTATGGCAATGAAGGCAGGTGCCGGTGGCTCATGCCTGTACTCTGAGGCAATATCTGAGGATTGTGATTCAATGTCAGCCCAGGGCAGGAAAAGTCTGAGTCGCTTGTCTTCAATTAACCACTGAAAAGCCAGAAACGGAACTCTGGCTCATGTGGTATAACACTAGCCTTGAGTGAAAAATATAAGAGGCAGTGCCCAGGCTCTGAGTCCAAGCCCCAGTACTGGCATAAACACACAAAAAATATGGCAGTGAAAAGGCAAGCCACAGATGAGGAAATGATGTTCTATAGTCATGAGTGGTAAAGGGATCTTATCTGGAATTGGTTAACTATCTCCTTTGAATCAATACTAAACATACAAACAATAAGAACAATGTACAGGAGGTAAAGAGGCATTTAACTAAAAAGGAAAACCATATGATCTATGCACATGTACTTGACTTCAACTTTCATGAAAAGTATTTCATGTGAGCAGGCAAGTAAATGAACATGTAAGCCACACTGGATATTGCTAAGCACCTGCCAGGAAGAGTTATAAATGAATCGCCTAAATACGTTACAATGGTATACTAAAATGAAAACTCTATACCATTAGAAGGGATGTAGACTAATTTAGTCACCTTGGGGAACACAGGGTTAATTACTGAGGTGGTAATTTTTACAGGATGTGGCCCAGCAGTTCTCCTAGGTGAACACCTACAGTGGAATGCTGTATGGTGATGAAAATAAATGATCTCCAAGTCCATGTGTGAAGTAGCTTCTCTGTTTACTAATGTAGCTAAATTTGTCTGAGTCAGGCAGAACAGAGTGCCCATGCATACAGGTGACATGGAGTGAGACTATGCCTTCAGAGAGATAGCAAAATAAAATACAAGCACGAGACTTTGGGAATTGGTGTCCCAAGACTCAGGAAAGCTGCTTAGGGGAGAAAAGAGTCTCATCTTTGAGTGCTGCACACTCCTCTCAACATAGTTGAGCAGACCATGGAACACAGTCCATCACACAATGTTTTATATTTAGCAACCAAATGAACCCCTGAAAGAAGTCTTGTTTTTAGGAGAGGACTAAAACAGAGCTCTAGCAATTCTGACCAGAGTCCACCTTAGGATGTTATATTCATTGTATAGCTCATAGATAACTTTAACAACTACAAGCAATGGGTGGGGATATACCTTAGCAGAGCACTTGCCTGGCATGCTCAAGAGTTTTGCTGCAAAAACAGTGTTCTTGATGATACACACCTGTAATTACAGCAATCAGGAATCAGAGGCAGGAGGATCACAAGTTTGAGGTCAGCCTGGGCTACAAAAAAATAAATAAATAAAATAAGCTACAAATAAAAAAGAGGTAAGAAGTGAGGGCTTTAGTCTAAAGCCATTCAGAGAACTATTTTGCACATATGTAACAGAAAAATACCATAGGTGTACTAAACGAGCAAAAGAAAAAGCCAAAAAGTAAACACAATGCATGTTTCTATTTATATAGAGTAACAGAATAAAGTGGTACAGGGCTGGTGATATGGCCTAGTGGCAAGAGTGCTTGCCTCGTATACATGAGGCCCTGGGTTCAATTCCCCAGCACCACATATACAGAAAATGGCCAGAAGTGGCGCTGTGGCTCAAGTGGCAGAGTGCTAGCCTTGAGCAAAAAGAAGCCAGGGACAGTGCTCAGGCCCTGAGTCTAAGCCCCAGGACTGGCCAAAAAAAAAAAAAAAAAAAAAAGAATAAAGTGGTACAGTTAATCCATGTTGTTAGAAGAAGTCAGGATAGCGATTACTACTGTGAAAGGCTGTTGGGTTCCAGCTTTATGGACTTCAGGGTGAAGGGCATTGGAGAGCGCACCCCAGATGCCGCCCTTCCTCCCAGCCCTGGGGGAATGCGGAAGCAGGCCACAATTCTCTAGGTCCGGAACAAGAAGAACCGGCTTTGCAACCAGCCCCCAAATTTCTCGCCAGCCCAGGCGACCCCAGTCTCTCCCTGGCGCAGTGCTTTCGAGTGACGAGTGACGTTAGCTCATGAGGGGGTCACATGGGAAGCTCGTAACCTATCAGCGTCCTGGCCGATCGCCTTCTCTCCCTATCATTAGTCCTTGCCCCTGCCTTAATAAATCAGATAGCTCTTGAAGCTTCTCCGAGACCTGCGTATGCCTGGCTTTCTTTACTGGTAAGGAGGTGGGCGAAGCGTTCTCGTTTGGCCGCGTGCACGTGAGGTCAGTGCTGGCTCCCCCGCTCCACCCTGGCCTTACCTGTGGGCCAGGTGACCAGGGGAGAGGGTGAGAAAGGGAGTTGTGAGAAGCTTAGCTGAGCCTTGATCTCCACGCCAGGGGAGGCGACCCGAGCCTGACAAAAGGCAGTGATTTGTGGAGAGATTCTGAGGTGCTGATACTGTCCTATATTTTGCTCTGTGTGATAGCTATAGAGTATGTTCGTATTGTGATAACTTATCAAGCTGTATATTATAAAACTGTGTACTTTATGTATTTTATATTTAAATGTATTCATAAATTTTATTTGCAACAGAGGTAAGGATGTAGCTCAATGGGAGAGTCCTTACAAACATATATAAGACCCCAAGTTTAGCTGGGAATATAGCCTGATGCCCTGAGTTCGATTCCTCAGCACCATATATATATGGCCAGAAGTGGCACTATGGCTCAAGTGGCAAGAGTGCTATCCTTGAGCAAAACGAAGCCAGGGACAGTGCTCAGGCCCTGGGTTCAAGCCCCAGGACTGGCAAAAAAAGACCCCAAGTTTGATCTCTACCCCTGGGAAAATATTCTGACAAGCACAAGTGGCTTATGCCTGTAATCCTAGCTACTTTGGAGGCTGAGATATAAAGATCATTGTTTGAAGCCAGTTCAGGCAGAAAAGCCTGTGATGGTACATAAAAATCAGGCTGGAAATGATTCAAGTAGTAGAGCACCAGTTGTGAGCTATAAAGAAAAAGGCCAAGAGATTACACGGTCCTTGAGTTCAACACCCAGTACTAGCAGAAAAAAATGTGTGTGTGTGAGTGTGTGTGTGTGTACAACTTCAGTGGAAAATGATAGTTCTTATTTTGACAAATAACTCTGAAACAATTGGATATCCCAAAATAAGTACCTCTAACATATATAAAATTATCTCAAAATGGATCACAGAATTAAATGTAATATCTAAGCCTATATAATATTTTTTAAACCTTGGGTTAGTAAAAAATTTTATAGATCTGACACTAAAATTCATGTGACAAAGTTAAAGAGATTAAAAACAAGACATGGACTGGGTACCAGTGGCTCACACCTGTAATCCTGGCTACTCAGGAGGCTGAGATCTGAAGATAGCAGTTCAAAGTCAGCCAGGGCAGGGAAGGCCATGATATTCTCATCTCCAATTAATCACCAAAAAAGCTGAAGTGGAGCTTTGAATCAAGTGGTACAATGCTAGTCTTGGGCCAAAAAGCTCAGGAATGGCACCTAGGCCCTGAGTTCAAGCCTCAGGATAAACACACACACACACACACACACACACACACACACACACACACACACACACAAAACAAAACATGGAATGAAAAAAAATTTATATATCAAACATCTGACAAAGTCCTTATATTGAAGATATAAAAATAGATAACACAGTTGGGCACCAGTGGCTTATGCCTCTAATCCCAGCTATGTAGGAGTTTGAGATCTGAGGATCGTGATTCAAAGCTAGCATGAGCAGGAAAGTCTATGAGACTCTTTCCTCCTACTAACTACCAAAAACGCTAGTAGTAGAGTTGTGGCTCAAATGCTACCTTTGAGCCAAAAAACAACAACAACAACAACAACAACAACAACAAAAACCAGGGACAAGGCCCAGTCTCTGATTTCAAGCCCTAGGACCAGAACTAAAAAAAAGGGAAAAAAATTAATAAAACTAAACAATGGGGCAAAAATAGATACTCCAATGAAGATATACAAATGGAAAATAAATACATAAAAGCTGTATAATATCAGTCATGAGAGTACAAATTAAAGCCACAATGAAATACCCCTGCACACCTGCCAGAATGGAGGTGGGACTGATAGTACCAAAAGCTGATATTTATGTAGAGCCATTGGACCTCTGGTGTCATAGGTAGGAATGCAAAACAGCACAGGATCTTTGGAGATGATTTTCCAGTTATTTGTGAAGTTAACCTATTTCCATGTATTTTCATGCCAGTAAAATGAGAATCATACAATCCCTCAAATCTACAAATGAACATTTATATAGAAGATGTGTATGTATGCATATATGTATATGTGCATACACACACATACACACACACACACACACACACACAAATAGCTATATACCCAAATCAAATCCATGCTTGGCAATCACTCTACCACTGAGCAGTAGCATCACTTTCTAGCAGATCTCTCTGTCTCTCTCTCTGGTGCTGGTCCTGGGGCTTGTTCAGGGCCTGGGTGCTGTCCATGAGCTATTTTGCTCAAAGCTAGTGCTCTAGCAATTGAACAGCTACATTTCCAGCTTTCTCGTGGTTAATTGAAGAGTCTCACAGACTTTCCTGCCTGGGCTATCTTCAAACCATGATCCTGAGCTAGGATCACAGATGTGAGCCACTAGTGCCCAGAAAGCATCTCTTTTTAATCACGAAAACTTAGAAATAAACTAAGTGCTTTTCAGCCAATGAATCAAGAAACAACCTAGAATCTATACAATGTAACACCGCTCAACCATAAAAATGAAAGAACTAGGGCTGGGAATATGGCCTAGTGGCAAGAGTGCTTGCCTCGTACACATGAAGCCCTGGGTTCGATTTCCCAGCTCCACATATATAGAAAAAGGCCAGAAGTGGTGCTGTGGCTCAAGTGGTAGAGTGCTAACCTTGAGCAAAAAGAAGCCAGGGACAGTGCTCAGGCACTGAGTCCAAGGCCCAGAACTGGCAAAAAAATCAACAAACAAAAACAAACAAACAAACAAAAAATCTTTAGAAAAAAAAAAAGAAAGAACTAGCTGGGCCCCAGTGGGTCACATCTATAATCCTAGCTACTTGAGAGCTAAGATCTGAGGACTGCAGTTTGAAACCAGCTCAGATATAAAACTCCAAGAGATTACTATCTCCACTAGAGGTGGAGCTGTGGTTCAAGTAGTAGATAACTAGCTCAGAAAAAAAAAGCAGATCAGGGACAGTGCCCAGGCCCTGAGTTCAAGCTCCAGGACGAGCACATAAAAACAAAGAAAGAATGCCATGGTTGAACCTCATCTGTGTAGCCTAACACAAAGATGAGCTTCAAATGAACTATGCCAAGTTAAAGAAGCCAGGCTGGGAAGACTACTTGCTGTCTCATTCCATTTACGTAACATTATGGGAAAGGAAAAAGTGCAGTCTGACAACATTCAAGGTGATTAAGGGAGAAGGGACAGTGAGGGGCTGATTCCAAAGGGGACACCTTGGGAGGTGATAGAGCTCTTTTATGCCTTTCACTGTTGTAGTGGTCATTATGCAACTGTGTTTGTCAAGATGCAGGGTCCATTTTACTGTATGTATACTGTATTTTTATTTAAGAAAGTAATCATGCAGGTAATATAGAATAATTGCATGTATATAAATTTAAATATTTTCATATATCCTCCAAGAAACTATACAGATTAACACAAAGAACACACAAAACCACATATAACCAATATCTTCAGTATAATGTATTTTACAAAGCAGCACTGAGCCAATATCTAATTACATGTAAGTAAAAAAAAATACCAAATTGTGGCTTAGCTATCTTCCAAAGTCTTGCCACGAATGTGTCTAGAATTTTTAAAAAGATAGAAAATACTGAAGAGGAGGGAATGGAGACATTAAGGGTAAACTAAATTTTATGCTTAGAAATATGCCCACTGCTTTCCACCCATAAGTATGAATTATTGAAAAACTAGCCAGATATAACAGAGAGAATCAGGTGGAAAGGGGTTCAGAAACCAGGGTGAGAGTCACAAAAAGCACCACTTCTGAGGGAGAAAGGGTAATGGCAGGAAAATTTTAGAAGGGAAAACTTATGTTCACCTAAGAGAAAAATGACTAGAGCCAAAACAAAGCATACATAGACTTTCTTGAAAAGGCCAGAAGGAAAATCATGCCAACCACTCCAACCCCTAATCTTGTCCTCAGAAAAAAAAATAGAAGGATATAATGCACCTGCAAAGCTTCTTTAGGAACAATGGAAAAATGAGAAAACATTCAATGACTGGCATCTGCAGTATCTTGGTTAGCGCACTTGCCTAAGCACTTTCTAGACATCGGGTTCTATCCTAAACACTACAAAGACTAAAACAAAAGAGAATCAGGTGACTTGCACATGGTTCAGGTGGTAGAATGTTTGTCTAGAAAGCAGAAGGCCCTTAATTCAAATCCCACTACTGTAAAACAAAATAGGTGACAAAAAAGATTTAATCCCTTGATGAACAACAAAATGCAAAAGTAGGCCACTCCAAGCTTTCACCCTCCCATGGATACACTTTTTTTAAAAAGCCAGGTGCTGGTGCCTCACACCTGTAATCCTAGCCACTTGAAAGACTGAAAATGAAAGGATCACAGCTTGAGATCAGCCTGGGCAG
The DNA here is from genome assembly GCF_023159225.1 of Perognathus longimembris pacificus. Classification (NCBI taxonomy): domain Eukaryota; kingdom Metazoa; phylum Chordata; class Mammalia; order Rodentia; family Heteromyidae; genus Perognathus; species Perognathus longimembris. The sequence continues at coordinate 78,506,668 of NC_063188.1, read as the reverse complement.
AAAAGTTCTCCAGACCTCTTCTTAACCCATAGCTGGGTACACTGTTGTGCACCTGTCATTATGGGGTACACAGAAGGCTGGGGAAGATCACAGATCCAGGCCAGACAAGGCAGAAACGTTGAGTGAGATTCCACCTTCACATAGTGAAGCTAAACCTGGTGGCGTGAGCCTATGATCCCAGCAACATCAAGAAGTCACAAGTAGGGGCTGGGGATATGGCCTAGTGGCAAGAGTGCTTGCCTCATATACATGAGGCCCTGGGTTCAATTCCCCAGCACCACATATACAGAAAATGGCCAGAAGTGGCGCTGTGGCTCAAGTGGCATAGTGCTTGCCTTGAGCAAAAAGAAGCCAGGGACAGTGCTCAGGCCCTGAGTCCAAGCCCCAGGACTGGCCAAAAAGAAAAAAAAAAAGAAGTCACAAGTAAATAACCGACTTAAAAGCAGGGCTGGAAGAATGGCTCAATTGGTAGAGCTTTAGCCTAGCAAGTACATGGTCCTGAGTTCAAATCCCAGCATCAAAAAAATGTACAGACTGTTGGGATCCATTTTTACAAAATTCTAGAAAAAATACAGGTTTGTAGATGACATACAAAGATAAAATCAAGAAAAGAGCAACTTAAAGACAAGAGCAGAGCAGACCTTATTCATAAATGAATGTGTATTTGTACTAACCTGTGTGTGTGTTGGGGGGAACTTCCAGAAGCATCAGTGCAAAATTATTGTGGGAAAGAAGTGGGCATGAGAAGCAGTGGGGATTGCTCTATAAGATTGCAAGGCCTGGGCAAAAGATGGCAGGTGGCCACAGAACAGAATGACTACAGTCATTTGCTGAGGAGAATCATATGGGAATTAGGACATACAGAAACACGTATGTACAAGGAAACTTAAAAAGCCATATCTATGTCCTGGATAAGACACACTCACAAGTAACCTGAGGAGATGCCAAACTCTAACCTCAGGTTAACCCACAGAATCCATGCAAGTGTGGCTGAGTGTAAAAAGAGTAATCCATCACAGAGCCATTTTTTAAATATTAGCAAAGGGTCTGGATTTTTTTTTAATCTGTTGTTTTGTTTTCTTCCTTTTTTGAAGCTCTTAGTGTTTGAGAAATTGATTTTGGGTCCAAAGACACAAACAGAAACACAGGATAAAAAGGCATTTCATGCAAATTATCCAAAAGAAATCCAGGATTACTATACTGCTAACAGACAAAATAGACATTAAGGTAAAAAAAAAACTGTTAAGAGAGCAAAGAAGGCATTATTTACAAAAAGGTAATCATGAAGATATAACAAATGAAAATACATATATGCCAAATAACATAGACCAAAAAATGAAGCAAAATTTGATAGAATGGAAGGAAAAGTAGTTCTGTCACAACAGCTGATTTCATTATGCTGCTTTCAATATAGAATAGACCATCTATACGGAAGACCAATGAAGAAAAAAGAATTGAACAACAGTAGGTAACAATCAAACCTAACATATAATTGTAACATGTTCCATCCAATAACAAAATACAGGCTGGGGATATGGCCTAGTGGCAAGGGTGCTTGCCTCATATACATGAAGCCCTGCGTTCAATTCCCCAGCACCACATATACAGAAAACGGCCAGAGGTGGCACTGTGGCTCAAGTGGCAGAGTGCTAGCCTTGAGCAAAAAGAAGCCAGGGACAGTGCTCAGGCCCTGAGTCCAAGGCCCAGGACTGGCAAAAAATAAATAAATAAATAAAATTAAATAGAAAAAAATAACAAAATACAACTTCTTCTCAAGTGTACATGAAATATTTTTTAGAATCAAAGCAAATTTTATTTATAATTCAACACCAAAATAAGACATTTGTTAAAGTCATTTGTTATAGCAAATTCTTTTGTAATCTTAAAATCCTAGATAATCATAACAGTTCATGCTAACCATTTCAGCATTATTTCTAACAGACAAGGGGTTAGCTTTCTTTCTAGCATATAAGTAACACAATATCCAACAATATTTGTAATGATTAATAAAATCTGAAATGTTGCCAGGTGCTGGTGGCTCATCCCTATAATCCTAGCTACTCAAGAGTCTGAGATCTGAGGATCACATTTTTTTTTTGCTAGACCTGGTGCTTGAACTCAGGGCTTGGGCGCTGTCTTTGAGCTTTCTTGCTTAAGGCTAGCATTCTATCACTTGAGTCACAACACCACTTCCAGCCTTTTCTGTTTATGTTGTACTGAGGAATCGATCCCAAAGCTTTATGTATGCTAGGCAAGCACTCTATAACTAAGCCACATTCCCAGTCCCATGAGGATCACATTTTAAAGCCAGCCTAAGCAGGACAGCCCATGAGACTCTCATCTCCAATTAATCACCAAAAAAGCAGGAAGTGAAGCTGTGGCTCAAGTGGCAGAGTGCTAGCCTTGATCAAAGCACAGGGTCAGTGCCCAGGCCTTGAGTTCAAGCCCCAGGACCGGCACAAAAAAGAAAAAAAATCTCAAAATGTATATAAATCTAAACATTTGACTCTTCTAACATAGTGAAGTTTATAATTAATATTATAAAATCATGGATAATATTAACTGATACTTTTACTATTTTAACATTTTACCGCATATTAGCCTTTTTTTTTGCCAGTTCTGGGTCTTGAACTCAGGGCCTGAGCACTGTCCCTGCCTTCCTTTTGCTGAAGGCTGGCACTCTACCATTTGAGCCACAGTGCCACTGTGTATGTGGTGCTGAGGAATTGAACCCAGGGCATCATGCATGCTAGGCAAGCACTCTACCACTAAATCACATTCCCAGCCCCATTAGCCTTTTTAAACTGCTAACTTATTAACCCTCCTCTAATCAGCCACTAACAATTAACTGAAGTCCAAATATCCTGAACATATATCAATTTATAACAACAAAAGACACCAAGGTTCTGTAATTTCAGCACGAAGTCACTTAAGGGATGTCTGGTATTATTGTAGCTATTAACATAAAGTACTTTCATGATAAACTATGTTAAACCACACAACAAGTCTCAACTACATTAAAATGATTTAAATCATGGAAAATAACTCTCCCAATCATAATGGTATGAAAGCATTAATCAGTAGCAGAAGAAACTGAAAAATTCACAAATATATGGTAATTGAACAACACACTTCTGAATAAAGAATGGGTCAAAGAAGCATTCACAGAAGGTCTGACATGGTGACACACATGTCTAATACCAGCACTTGGGAGCCTGAGGCTGGACGATAACAAGTTTGAGGTCAGCCTTTAGTTGAGACTGTGTTACAATTAAAAAGTGAAAAGAAAAAGAAATCACAAAGCACCTTGAGAAAAATGGAAGTACAAAATATGCCCAGCGCTGGTGGATTGCACTTGTAACTCTAGCTATTCAAGAGGCTGAGTTCTGATGACCAATTCAGTTCCAGAAGGAAAGTTCAAATTCAGCCCAGGAAGGAAAAGTCCATGAGACTCTTATCTACAATTAACCAGCAAAGTAGCTCGAAATGGACCTGTGGCTCCATTAGTGCCTCCAATAGAGCCTTAGCCTTGAGAAAAAAACCTAAGGGACAGCACTTAGGCCTCAAGTTCAAGCCTGAGTACTGGCACAACAAAAATACAAAATATGAAGATAAGATGAAGTAAAACCAGTACTAAGAGGGAAATTTATAGCTATAAACACATTTTTATAAAAGACCTCAAATTAACAACCTAATTACAACTCTTAACAGACTAAAGTGTCTTTTGTTATTCATGGTGGATCTTAATGAAGTAGTTCCAGATAGGCTCCTAGATACTTCATCTAAAGAAATGACTCAAGGTGGGGCTGAGGATATGGCCTAGTGGCAACAGTGCTCCCCTTGTATACATGAGGTCCTGGGTTCGATTCCCCAGCACCACATATACAGAAAATGGTCAGAAGTGGCGCTGTGGTTCAAGTGGCAGAGTGCTAGCCTTGAGCAAGACTAGGGACAGTGCTCAGGCCCTGAGTTCAAGCCCCAGGACTGGCAAAAAAGAAAAGAAAAGAAAAGAAATGACTCAAGGTAGGGCTGGACATACCAGAAAAACCTATCATGTCATTATAGAGTATTTTGGATGCTGAGACTGGGTAATTTAATAAAATGTATTTTTTATTTATTTGGTTTCCAAATTTTTTACATAAATCAACTATAAATTTGATATTTAAATGAATTTAAGACTGTACAAAATAAGAAAACTGTTGACCAGTTCTTATAAGCTGGGCACTCGTGTCACACCTGCAATCCTAGCTACTTTTTTTAAAAGGCTAAGATCTGAGGATCATGGTTCAAAGCCAGACTGGGTAGGAAAGTCTGTAAGACTCTTATCTCCATTTAGACATAAAAAAAGAACAGAAGTGGAGGTGCAGCTCAAATGGTAGAGCACTTGCCTTGAGGGTAAAAGCTAAAGGGCAGTGTCTTTGCCTAGAGTTCAAGCCCCAGAACTGGCACAGAAAATAGAAAGAAAGAATGTCAGTGCAAAAATCCTACATAAAATACAGAGAACAGAGCCACATTAAGACAACAATACAACAGGACTAAATAAAATTTATTCCAGGAATACAATGATTTATTGTAAGAAAACACAAAGGATAATTCACCATTTAAACAAAGAAAATTTGTGTGACTAACATAAAAATGTTGATAGGAAAATGCTGGAGAAAAATTTATCATTCAATTCTGACTTTAGAAACATTGAAGATGATTAAAATTGAAGGGCATTTTACTTTAGGTGGGGAGATATAAATATAGATAAACCTTAAAGCCAAGGTCTTTCCACTAGTATCAGGAACAAAGCAAGAAGGACCACTATCACCATTCCTATGAAACATTTTATTATAAGGATGAGCCAATATAACTAGCTATGAGAAGAAAAAGTCATAAGAACTGAGAAGAAAACTACTTGCAAGACACATGCAGATATCAGAAAATTGGATTATCAGCAATAAGACTAATGATCATTTGAAGTATTCAGAAAAGTTGCACAATATAAGACAAGCATACATTACTCATTAATGTTCATGTATGCAAGCATATGCCAGTTAAGAGATAAATATGAGCAAAATTTATAATAATAACCAAGAAAATATCTATGAGTAATCTTTAAAAGAAGTGTGAAAAACTTAGATGAAAAATTTTTAAATACTACTGAACACAAAATTAAACAAATGATTTTATCTTTTGGTCCTAGTAGTACATAGTAAATAATTTTATGTTGTTAAAAATGGCTCTTGTCTTTGGATTCTAGGAGACAATCTTTAAGATGTCATGCCTAATAGGGGTATTTTTGCTTCCATGAGGGCCTTATCACCATAGAAAGACTCAGGGTAGCAATTCTGGGTCATACCAGAGACCAGCCACAAAAACAATCAAGTATACCTATATGATGAAGCCCTAATAAAAATTCTCAACACTTGAGGGTCAAGTTAGCATCCCCTGTCGACCTTACTCTGTACTGTCACTCAATGATGACAAAAAAAGTAATAAGTCTGCCAGGTGCTAGTGGTTTATACCTATAATCCTAGGTACTTAGGAGGCAGAGATTTGAAGACTGTGGTTCAAAGCCAGCCAGGGAAGGAAAGCCCACAATAATCTTGTCTTCAATTAAGCACCAAAAAGGTCAGATGTGGAACTGTGGTTCAAATAGTAGAGCACTAACATTGAGCACAAAAGCTCAGAGCCCAAGCCCTGAGTTGAAGTCCCAGGGCTAGCACAAAAAATAAAAAGGAGGCTGGGGATATAGCCTAGTGGCAAGAGTGCCTGCCTCGGATACACGAGGCCCTAGGTTCGATTCCCCAGCACCACATATACAGAAAACGGCCAGAAGTGGTGCTGTGGCTCAAGTGGCAGAGTGCTAGCCTTGAGCGGGAAGAAGCCAGGGACAGTGCTCAGGCCCTGAGTCCAAGGCCCAGGACTGGCCAAAAAAAAAAATAAATAAATAAATAAAAAGGAATGAGTTCTGACTCCACACGGAGAAGAAAATGGAAACTCCACATGTGGAATTTTCTTGGACCCTGTCCAATATGCTTCTTCCCATAGCTGATTCCAATCGGTAACCTTTCACAGTAATAGGCCATCTCTATGTGTATTACAGCTTTTAGTGCATTCTGAGGTTTTCCAGCAAGTTACAAACTTAATAATAGTCTTGGGACACCTGAAAATGCAGTGTGAGAAGTTAAAGTGGTCTTTTCTAGGGATTGTTATATCTAAAATCACAGCTGCCAAATGACAACAAAGTAATATATAATTTTTTTTTGAGTTCCAGTGGGCCTTTATTGAGATTGAATAAAGAAATAAAGATTTTTTTTTTTGGCCAGTCCTGGGCCTTGGACTCAGGGCCTGAGCACTGTCCCTGGCTTCTCTTTTAGCACTCTGCCACTTGAGTCACAGCGCCACTTCTGGCCATTTTCTGTATATGTGGTGCTGGGGAATCGAACCCAGGGCTTCAAGTATACGAGGCAAGTGCTCTTGCCACTAGGCCATATCCCCAGCCCCAAGAAATCAAGATTTTACCAACCATCTTTTTTTAACTTTATCGACTCTGGTCCACATACGTGTACATAAAACATAACACATCCCAACAAAAACAGAGCCCACTGGAACATCTACCAATTAACACAAAGCCAATTTTCCCTTTCCCCAAAATGGTTTCAAAATTTTGAGTTCCCACTGCTCCCTCTCCAGTGGAACTGGTCCCTTGTGGCTTGGGACATTAGAATTTTCTCCCATTTTTGCTGAATGAATTACATTTTTCAAGGTTATTCCAAAAAAGGGAAGTAATTTTGTTTTATCCACGCACCCCTCCCCAACAACCACTGGTTAAAATATAGCAGACTATCTCAGTTGCCCGGCCCTACCCCCACGGCTGCCCTGCCCTGCCCTGCATTGTCTACTGGAGAATTTAAATACACTTCTGTTGGAATCTGTCAGCTGTGGAGGGCAGAGTCCGGGCGCCAGGCTAGCTCCCTCAACCTCATAAACTGTTACAACCTTTGGACACTTAACTCTTTACTCCCAAGATGAGTTTCTACATTAGAGAGTTGATTTTCTCTGGGAGTTTTAAAATTTCTTTATGAATATAAAGCAGAACTATAAACTCACCAAAGTCCATGTAAGTTCACCAAAAAGCTGATTTACTTCAGCTCCCATGAGGCCAATAATTTTGCTTATCAATGTATTTTGGCAAGAAAAATGATTCCACAATAGCAATTTTAAAGATCCATGAAAAGGTGAAAAATGTAGCAAATTAAAATAACATGGCTTAATTCACAATAACTCATTTAATTTTTCTGTTACTCATCTAGAAGGTCAGAGTGTGGCTAAAGGCAGTTTCTGATGAGGTTATGAGCTTCCAAAGTGTTTCTAAATCCTTACTGCTGACACCCTCCCTTTTGTGTTGTAGTATCGTCCCTCCCACCCCTATTGAAAAAAAAAAAAGAAAATCAAACCAAGTATTCAGAATGAGATGTTTTGGTTTCAGTGATTTGTGCCCAAAGCTTTGTGACAAGCTGTCTTGTTCTAACCCAACATAATGGTATCAAGCACGGCCAGTGGCAGAGGAAAGATGCTCCCATCTCATTCTTTATAAAAACTAGTATGATGGCCACCCACCCACCCCTCCCCAACCCTTGGGTCAACCCAATGTTATGATGCTGGAGCCTACTGGAAAAAAAAAGCTTAGGTTTTCCTTTCCCATATTTCCTTCCATGAAAGATCATGTTAACATGAACTTATCCCCCTCCTAAGAGAAAGGCAGTGAAGCTTTCACCTTTAGAACTTAGGAGAGAGAAAAACAAAACAGGCCTATAGAGGCAGCAGGTATCTAACAGCTGCATGGCAGAGGCAAAACTCTGGATTGGATCTAGCTTTTAAAAACAGAATGCAGTTCCATCCAAATGAACCACTGGAAACATATATAACCATCACTTAAAAGAAAAAACAAAAACCCAATGCTGTAAAGAATCTGAGGACGATTTCCAATAATAATAATGTTCCTTATTGTAAGGGATTAAAAAAAAAAAAAGACCAGGCTTGGTCCCAGTCTTCAGAGCATCTTTCCATGTAGTGGTTCCTATCCGACTCAAGTACCAAACTGGGCAGCTTGCCTCCAACCAACCATGGTATCCCAGATAGTTGAGTGATGAGCCTCTCCTCCTCAGAGTCTACACTTCAGTAATACTTTCAAGTCTGTGCTTTAAGAGGGACCGCAGCACTGTGGCACCAGGCAGAGCAGTCTAAGGTTGGCAAAGATGACTGCACTTTTTGTTTAGTCTCCCCTCATTCCCAGGCAAGATACAAAATGTATTTACACTTTGTGTTCTACATAAATGATCTCTCCCATCTTGCCAGGGAGGTGGGGGCACAAGAGAGCTGCTGCATCAATAGAAGGTAAGATTGTTGGCCAAAAGTTGACAACCCCCCTCTCCTGCCCCAAAAAGGTACTTCTTCATTTAGGTTTGCATTTAGTAACCAACGCTGACCTGATAGAGCATCTATGACTTGGGATTCCAGATAAAGGAACTTGCTCTTTTGGGGATTTGCACTGTGCAGCTCTGGCTACAGTTAAGGAGTTAGGGCTATGTCTGATCAGGAGGCATCTGCAGGATTTTGATCCTCAAGGAATTTTGGGCAAGTCACAAAGTTTTGCTTACAACTAGGCAGAGTCAAAAAAGCAACTTTGGGGCTGGGGATATAGCCTAGTGGCAAGAGTGCCTGCCTCGGATACACGAGGCCCTAGGTTCGATTCCCCAGCACCACATATACAGAAAACGGCCAGAAGCGGCGCTGTGGCTCAAGTGGCAGAGTGCTAGCCTTGAGCGGGAAGAAGCCAGGGACAGTGCTCAGGCCCTGAGTCCAAGGCCCAGGACTGGCAAAAAAAAAAAAAAAAAAAGCAACTTTGAATAACTGATTTCTTTATCCAGATGAGTTAAGCACAAAGCATATGCAGTAATTTTCTTCTAGTAAGGTTCTGAATACAATGGGAATATAGAAATCAACCTTTTAATTTTATTTTTTTCTTTTTCTTTTTTTGTTCTCTAGATGCCTCCTGATTGACCTAGTACACTGTGTTAAAAGGAATTAAAAATATTTTCTTTTTTTTTTTAAAAAGTTCACTGGTTTTGATTCATCTCACTCCTTTTGCCTAGAGATCAGGCCAAACATCAAGCATGTTGGGAGGAGCACAATTTAAAGCAACACTATTGACTGTAAAATATCTGCCAGCAATTTACAATGCAAAATGACAGGCAACAGTTCTTGTCAAAATGCAAGAGGATGCAAGCAGTTTTCTGTAGCATGAGTTACCAGCTCTTAGGGGTTGCCCATTCCTGCCAAAATTTTTCTATCAAGATGGGCAGAGGGCAACACATGTGTACACTACAGATGAGCCACAGAAAACTAAGCCCTAATCTGCTATCCTTACCAAAGCCAACTCTGGCTAGTAAGCTCAAACTTGAACCCATGCCTTCCAGTACACTCTGTTCATAGACACTGCCACTCAACAGAATCCCCGCACTCCAAGATTATCCTTTGGCAGAGTTTGTAAAGTTCTTCTCTTAGAAAAGGAGAAGCCAAATAAGAGACCTTTGTAAAAAACAATCTTGAATCATAGTTATTTGAAGCTGCCTTGCTTTCTGGTTAAGACTTACTTTAAATGTACTGGGACAGTGTGACAGCAAGCAAACAGGGCACCCTGGACATCTGGGCCCCTTTTCTAGCACAGGGTCACAACAGATGCTTGCTCTCTACAGCAAGAGGCCAAAGTACTTTTTAGAACTTAGTGTTGCAGGAAACTGAGCCCCTCTCATCTTTATCTGCTCCCATAATCACTCTAATCCCCTTAATCACAGCAACCTTCATCCAAAAAAAATAATTTATTTACAAAGTTTATACAAGTATACACACCCGCTTGCCTTGAGCACAAAGAGGCTTAGGGACAGTGCCCAGGCCCTGAGTTCAATCCCAGGACTGGCAAAAAAAGAAAAAGAAAAAGAAATTACATTCAAGGTCAAGGCTTTAACTCAAGGGGCTGGGAATATGGCCTAGTGGCAAGAGTGCTTGCCTCCTACACATGAAGCTCTACACATGAAGTTCAATTCCCCAGCACCACATATATGGAAAACGGCCAGAAGGGGCGCTGTGGCTCAGGTGGCAGAGTGCTAGCCTTGAGCAGGAAGAAGCCAGGGATGGTGCCTTGAGTCCAAGGCCCAGGACAAAAAAAAAAAAACCAAAAAAAAAAAAAACAAGTATACACACCCAATTTTCTATGGGACACACTTTGCCACACAGGAAAGAGGGTCAAGGCTCTGACATGTCTACACATCAAGTGCCATACTGCTAATGGAGACGTATGTAAACCAGTCTTTAGTGTTCTGCTATAGAGCACAAAGGCCTGTCATATGGCTTCTGCAATGATAGACTGCTCTTTCCTTTGGGAGCAATGATGTTGTATCTACTCAGCCCAGAAGAAATCTTTACTTGGGATTGATTTTTTTTTAAATACATGTATTTACAGTGCGGATGAACTGCAGATGCATATCAACTCCTCCACATATAGAAAAAGAAAGTGGTGTTAACGTTACTAGTATGATTCATCTTCCAGCTCTGGGCTTGAGTAGAACAGGAAGAGAGACACTTTATAACTTGAAACCAAATGAACAGACAAAATTTTAAAAAGAAAAAAGAGAAAAGAAATTACTTTGTTGATTCCTTGGCCTGTGTCTAAAAGATGATATTCTGAATGGTCTCATAGCACAAGGCACTTCGCACAAATAAGTAATAAGCTCTTCAGGCTTAAAAATGGATGACTAATCAAGGAGACGTTGAAATGCACTCGAGAGACAGCTGTTGGAGAATTCTAAAGATGCAGACAAGCTTGTGTGTTCATCGACATTCTTCTCTTTTTAGGGTCTCTCCCTTTCTCTTCTTTCCTCCTTTCTTGTCCCCGTTCCCCAGGAAACATTTTTTAAAAACCAGCAGTTAGTGAAACTAATGTCCAGTCGGCACAGTGCAAATAAGTGGAACAAAAAGGTAGAGTTCTTCTTTTCCGTTTCTTTCTCTTCACCAGTTAAAACAAAAAGAAAAACATCTGTTTAAGTCTTCATAGTTCCAAAATCAAAGATGAAAAACCCACAAGAGAGCATCCCACCCAAAAAGCATTAAGTCACAGATCCAAAGGAGCCTTCTGTTGTCAATGCATGCTTGTTAAGGTTTCTCATCTTCTATAGGCTCGCTGTGGTATTCTGCCACATACAGGCTCTTGTCGATGTTGCTTGGGATGGGTTTAATTTCGGTTCCCAGCTGCTCCTCAATACTTTTCAGGTTGAAGCGATCATCATATGTGATCAAGTTGATGGATAAGCCAAGATGACCAAAGCGACCTGATCTTCCAATACGATGAAGATAGGTCTCCGCCAACTTTGGGAAGTCGAAGTTTATTACCACATTCACAGCTTGTATATCAATACCTCGGGTAAACAGATCAGTGCAAACAGATTGTGGCATAAGCCATTTCAGAAATCATGAAATACATGATTTCGATGTTCCTGCCTCATTTTAGCATGGATATAGAAGCAAGAATAACCCAGCTGAGAAATCTTCTTGGCTAACAATTCAACTCACTGAGAGGAGTTGCAGAAAATGATCGACTGGTTTATCTGAAGCCTGGAGAAAAGTGTGTTGAGGCAGTGTACTTTCTGGCGCTCAGTTACATAAGCATAGTACTGGGTTACTCCCTTCAGAGTCAGTTCCTCTATCAGGTTAATCTCATAGGGTTTCTGCAAATGGGAATTCATAAACTTTTGTACACTAAGAGGGAAAGTAGCGGAATAGAGTAAAATCTGCCTGTTTTTAGGTAGGGTGAGAATAATATCCTCCATTATCTGCACAAAATCTTGTGACAGCAATTTATCTGCCTCATCCAATACTATCATCTGGACATGATCGACCTTCACTACTCCTTTCTTGATAAGATCCAGAATTCTGCCAGGGGTAGCAATCACCATATGCACTGTATCATCAAGCCTCATTATACCATCTCGTAAATTGGTTGCTCCTGTGATGGCCATCACTTTAGCCCCTCCCATATGTTTGCTGACCTGGATGCAAATTTGATTGACCTGTAGAGCAAGTTCTCTAGTGGGAACAATCACCATTGCTTGTATATTGTCCTTCTTCAGGTCTAGCTGTTCAAGTAAGGGAATGAGGTAGGCACCACTCTTGCCTGTTCCATTTTTTGTTCTAGCTAGGATATCCCTACCAGATAAAGCAATGGGAATGCTCTCCTCCTGAGTTGGAGATGGCTTTTCCCAGCCCATTTCAAAAATCCCCATCAGTAACTCTCAGGTTTTTTTTTTTTGTTTGTTTTTTGGCCAGTCCTGGGCCTTGGACTCAGGGCCTGAGCACTGTCCCTGGCTTCTTCCGGCTCAAGGCTAGCACTCTGCCACCTGAGCCACAGCACCCCTTCTGGCCGTTTTCCATATATGTGGTGCTGGGGAATCGAACTGAGAGCTTCATGTGTTGGAGGCAAGCACTCTTGCCACTAGGCCATATTCCCAGCCCAGTAACTCCCGTTTTAAACAGTAATCTTCAAACTCATTTCCTTTTGTGGATGTCACATCTGAAGTTTTGATTCTTAGATCCTTCGGAGGGAGTTTTAAAGTCTTTTTCCAGTCATCACCAGGTTTAATAGTGGTGGTCATGCTCTGTGCTTGCTGTTGAGTGCCATTATTGATTGTGTTGGTATTTTTCAACTGGTTCATCTGTTGCTGTGTCGGTGTACCCCCTCTTCCAGGGCCACCACTGGGCTTCACAGGGCCTCTCAGCTAACCATTTTGACTGGACAGATCCATTATAACAGGCTTCTCTCTTCTGGCCGTGCTCATGCTGTGTAATTGCAAAGGTGTCTCTTTCAAACTTCAAAACTTTGAAAGTCAGTAGAGAAACTGTAATAACAGTTTATTGGGCTCTCCAAAACGAAGAGATAAATAGAAGTCGTGCTCAATAGATGAGTCCTTTTTTGCAATGCAGGCAAGCACCTGTAAGTCTCTGGACGGTGGTAAGCAGCAGTAACTTGCTCTCATACACCAAATAAGCCTATTTTTTTTTTTGCCAGTCCTGGGGCTTGGACTCTGGGCCTGAGCACTGTCCCTGGCTTCTTTTTGCTCAAGGCTAGCACTCTGCCACTTGAGCCACAGCACCACTTCTGGCCATTTTCTGTATATGTGGTGCTGGGGAATCGAACCCAGGGCCTCATGTATATGAGGCAGGCACTCTTGCCACTAGGCCATATCCCCAGCCCCGAATAAGCCTATTTTTAAAAAGTCCTCTAACAAGCTTGAGTTATATCTGAGTTCACTCACTTCAATCTCTTCCTCTGGCCGCGGCTGCCCGCTCGCCTGGCGCCACCGAAGTCACGGCCCCGCTGCGCTAATTGCGCGCCGTGCCCGCCCAAGTAATCTATAATTATCTCTAAGTTAATATGTACATTTAATGAGATGCAAATAAAAAACAAGCTTTTAAATAATGCTAAGCAAAGTAAGCATAAACTGGGTGCCAGTGGTTCACACCTATAATCTTAACTACTCAGCAGGTAGGTAAGATGCTAAGAATGTGAGGATACAGAGATTGTGGTTCAAAGCCAGCCCAAGGAGGAAAGTTGATGAGACTCTTACCTTCAATTAGCAACCAAAAAAAAAAAAAAGCTAGAAGCAAGCTGTGGCTCATGTGTTAGAGCACTAGCCTTGAGGAAAAAAAAAGTCCAGGAACAGTGCCCAGTCCTGAATTCATGCCCCAGGACCATCACATATATACAAAAGGTAAACATAGCCAATGACCAGTGGCTCACACTTATAATCATAGCTACTTGGGAGGCTTAGAATGTGAAGGTGGCAGTTCAAGGTCATTTTGGACAGAAAAGTTCTTAAGACCCCTTCCTAAACCTGACTGCAGTGGCATGCTTATCATCCCAAGTGGGTCCCAATCCAGACCAAAAAAAGTGCTTGAGTTTCATCTCTGTGAGGAAACTGCTGTATATGGTGGCATGTACCTGTAGTCTCAGCAACAAGGAAGCCTAAAGCAGGTGGATCATGGTTCAAGTTCACACTCAAACAGATAGAAAGACTCTATCTCAAAAGAAAGCAGAAAACAGAGCTAGGGGCTGGCTTGGATGGAGCAATAGCCTAGCAAGCATGAGGTCCTAAGTTCAAACTCCAATACTGCCAAAAAGTAAAAGTATGATACTTAGCATATTGGCACATGCTTGTAATCCTAGTACTTAGAAGACAAAGGCAGGAAGATGGTGAGTTTAAGGGCAGCTTGGGCTTCATAATGAGTTTGAGACCAGAATAATTGCATAGTGAGATTCTGTCTTCCTTCCAAAATAAATAAAAATCAATATAAAAACAAGTATACAAGAACAGCTAGAAAAATACTGGAAAAGAAACACTGAGGGAAAGAATAGCCCTATCAGATACTAAAACCTACTTTGGTACCTATATTCTCTTAAAGCACCAAGTGAAAAACTCATTTTTGGAGAGACAGGCTCTCACTCTTTAGCCCAATCTGGGCTACAGTATCATTAACCTTTTGCCTTAGCCTCAGGGGGATAATAGGATGATATGTGTATGTAACCACACTCAGCTAAAAGACTTACTTTCTAAATAAATGGCACTAGGACAATAGGAAAACCATTTTGAAAAGATTAAATTAGATGCTTATACCATCCACATGAGTCCATACAAAGTTCTAGAAGAAAGCATAGGCAAATGCCTCTATGACCTGAGTGTAAAGAATGAAAGGTTAAGTATAAGCACCAAAAAAAGAAAATGTATTTTTTAAAGTACAGCCAAAGATAAATGAAAAATTAGGTGAAAAGACTGTTGTACATGAAAAATGAAAGAAATAAATGGACAATATCCTTAAAAGAAAGAAGTAGTGAAGAATATTAGGCTAACAAAAAGAATTCATAAATGATACATTAAAGTAGAAAATATGCTGGGCACTTGTGGCTTATTCCTGCAATCCTAGCTATTTAGGGATTGAGATTTAAGAATCATGGGTTGGGGGCTGGGAATATGGTCTAGTGGTAAAGTGCTCACCTCCTATACATGAAGCCCTGGGTTCGATTCCTCAGCACCACATATATAGAAAAAGCCAGAAGTGGTGCTGTGGCTCAAGTGGTAGAGTGCTAGCCTTGAGCAAAAAAAGAAAAAAGCAAAAAGCCAGAGAATGCTCAGGTCCTGAGTTCAAGGCCCAGGACTGGCAAAAAATAACAAAACAACAAAAACAAACAAACAAAAATAATCATGGGTTGAATCCAGCCTTTGCAGAAAAGTACATGAAAGTTTTCTCCCCAAATAACCACTCAAAACTCAGAAATGGAACTGTGGCTCAAGTAGTAGAGTGCCAACCTTGAGTAAAAAGGGTGAGAGAGAATGTGGCTTAGGGGTAGAGTGCTTGCCTAGCATGCACGAAGCCCTGGGTTCCATACCACATAAACAGAAAAGGCCAGAAGTGAAGTTGTGACTCAAGAAGTAGAGTGCTAGCCTTGAGCAAAAGGAAGGCAGAAACAGTGCTCAGGCCTGAGTCCAAGCCTCAGGACTGGCAAAAAAAAAAACAACAACAAAAAATGGTGAGCAGGCTTGTCACCCCCAAGTTCAAGTCCTGGTGCTGGTAAACATAAAAATAAATAAAATATCTAAAGATACTTAACTGCAATGATAATAAGACAAAAGCCAAACAACAGTAACAGAAATACGTTCTCACTTTAGAAGACAGGGGTATTTGTAGGATCATGATTTAAGGCCATCCCCCACAAAAGGTTAACAAGACCCAATCTCAACAAAAGAAGATTGGCATGGTAATCCCTTTAATTAATCCACATAATTAATCAATTAATCCCTGAAATCTCATCTCCTAGGGAGATGAAAACAGAAGAGTCACAAGTTCATGACAGCTAAACTAAAGGTAGAGAGACCTTGTTTTAAGCAACTAAAAACAAAAGAGCTTAAATGGTTAAAGTGGAGCAAGTTCTAGGCCCTAGGTTCAATCCTCAGCACAAGAGCAAAAGGAAGGGGAGAGGAGAAATGGTGAAATATGGAGAGGGAGGAAGGAGAGGGGGGAGAGGGAAAGACAAGAAAGAGAAAGATAAATGAAGCATAATCACATCCAACGTAATTATAAGGACAGGAAGTTACGACTGAATTCCCCTTTTTCCATGTGAAAGGAAAAACCAAAGACACAGCAATAAATCATTAATCTGCAAGTCAGAAAGAGTGCCCTCAACAGAAATTAAGTCAGATGGCATCTCAACATGGGAATTCTGTTTTTTGTTTTTTGTTTTTTTGGCCATTCCTGGGCCTTGGACTCAGGGCCTGAGCACTGTCCCTGGCTTCTTTTTTTTTTTATTGTATATTCATTTATTGGAACTAGGGAAGGGAAGGGGAATATCAAAATGGAGAGACAAAGGATAAAAGATGAACAAATGCAACAGCAATACTTACAAAACTATATGCTGTAAACCAACTGTACAACTCATAGGGGGGAATGGAGAGGGAGGAAGATGGGAGGAAAATGAGGGAGGAGGTAACAAGTTGGATAAGAAATGTACTCACTGCCTTATGTATGAAACTGCAACCCCTCTGTACATCACTTTGACAATAAATACATTTTTTAAAAAGATAATGAAATATTCATTCAAAAAATAACGCACATACATTAACTCATATACTTTCGAACACGTCTATACCTGCCCTTTAGAGACTTCTCATTGTATAGCCCAGTCTAGCCTTGAACTCTAACTCTCTTGCCTCAACCTTTAGAGCAATAGATTATAGTAAATAGTATAATGGTGACATTAGGGTGTACAAAAGGTCGTGTAGACTTTTCTACCCATGCTAGTTTGGTACTACAACCTTCCCAGCCTCAATCTTTACACAGTTTGGGATGACTGACATGCATCTCTATGCACAGTGATAGATTGAGAAGGGAGAGGCTGGATTTGAACCATGATCCTCCCATTTTCAGCCTCCTAAGTGGCTAGGATTATGGACACGAGTCACTAGAAACCAGCTTATAATATTTTTGAAATGAAATAAATTTTAGTTAAGTATTTTTGAAAAAAACTTCATGGAATTTTAAAGAAAAGTCAACAAGGAGGATGTATTGAAAAATCATATCATGACTACTGACAGGCTGGGTGATTAAAGTGTTTACTACAGGAGTTAGTGCAAGAGGAACTTTCTGCAAGGCTGGAGTTTTGAGGCAGGATCTGAGGGTACTTCTGGCCCTGGAAGCCCTCTTTCTCATCAATTCTGTTTTTTATGGATAAATTTGAAAGTGTTTTTACCTAACAGTGCAACTTCCTTTAATGAACAGTGGAATGTGAACATGTAGGCATTTTTTCTGGGTTTTTAAGTGCTAGGAAATTCATGTCAAGAAGAAATCTCAGCTCACTGGTATATAGGATTACACTCTGAAAGCATTGAGATTGGGAATAGTGATATGTTCAATATGTTTTCTTTTATACATTGGTTATTGGACGACTCTGTCAATGCATTTGACAGTGCATCTAGATGGCAAAATGGCTTAGTTATTTATTCCATCCAATTATCGATATCCTAGTTTGAGTTGGGCTAGAGGAGTGCTGAATTCAGGCATTGACAGTAAATCTTTTTTGTTGGTTTATCTGAAATTCCTTTTTGCTTGCTGTGCTTGTGTTGATATTGGAGAAAGAGTATTTACTTCACAGATCTATGATGATCTTAAAAAGCCTTGTGTAGAAAACAAATGCAGTAGGCAGCAATTCTTTTTGCATATGGTGGACATTTTCTTAGCTCAGGGCCTTGCTGTCCTCTCGGCCTGAGACATTGTTAAGTTCTACTCTCTGACTTCAGGGTTTTATTCAAGCATCACTTTCTGAGTATGACTCACCCCAGCACCCTGCTTTTGTGTGAGCATTTCTTCTTTTCCACTTTATGTTATCTGATTAATTTGTCTCATTATATCCCTGGCACTACATTCAGAATGCTGAGAGACTGGGATTTTTTTTTTTTTGTCCATTTGGTTCAATGATGAATCCTGAGAGCTTAGAATGTGCCTGGCACGCAAGCAGGTCTCCACAGGTGCAATGTTGATAATAAGTTGAATGAATGAAACTGTACACGGGTCACTTTCATTTGGACATGACTTGCCTATGAATAAATCGCAGCCCAATTTGAACTGCTGAAGGGACATCAATATTAAAATTGAACACTGGGCTGGTTCCCTGGCTTCTTTTTGCTCAAGGCTAGCACTCTGCCACTTGAGCCACAGCGCCACTTCTGGCCGTTTTCTGTAATTGTGGTGCTGGGGAATTGAACCCAGGGCCTCATGTATACGAGGCAAGCACTCTTGCCACTAGGCCATATCCCCAGCCCAACATGGGAATTCTGAAACTCTGGAAAAGTGAAAAAAAATTCTGTTACTTAAACCACATTGTGTGTAGTACCTTGTTATTGTAGCTGTAATAGACCAATATACCCTCTATTTTGTCTAAAAGAACACACTTCAAATGTAAAAATATAACTAGGCATAAAGTAAGATCGGGCTAGCATACCTGAGGCCCTGGTTTCAATCTTTGGTTGCACAAAACAAGGAAAACAAATATTACGGAAATAATAATAATAATAAATAATAAAAAATCTAAAGTTGCAAGTGACTGGCAATCCTCATAAGAGCAAAATTAGACTCCAGACCAACAAAAAAAGCACCCTAGCATAATGACTGACACTAAGTATGTACATTCCTAAACTTAAAGGTACTTACCAACAGAGCTTCAAAATGCAAGAAGCAAAAACTGAAGTAACTGACAAGATAAGCAGACAAACCTACAACTCTAATTGGAAACCACAATATGCCTTTATCAGAAATTAACATAATGAGGGCTGGGAATATGGCCTAGTGGCAAGAGTGCTTGCCTCCTATACATGAAGCCCTAGGTTTCATTCCTGAGCACCTCATATATAGAAAAGACCAGAAGTGGCACTGTGGCTCAAGTGGCAGAGTGCTAGCCTTGAGCAAAAAGAAGCCAGGGACAGTGCTCAGGCCCTGAGTCCAAGGCCCAGGACTGGCACAAAAAAAAGAAACTAACAGAATGAGTAGGCAGAAAATCAAAAATTAAATAACACCAACTAACTATAAGCAATTGACACATACACTCCAAGAAAAACATAATGTACAAAATTCTCAAGTTTATGTGGAGTACTTAACAAGTTAAGCCATAACATGAGTCAGGAAAAAAGCATTAACAAAAGTGAAATAATTGAAATAAGGCTATGTATGTTCCCAGACCAGAAAGGGGGTGGAGAAAATAGGAACAGATAATTGGAAAACCACTAGATACAGGAAATTAAACACTATTCTTTTAAATAATATACTGTTCAAAGAGAAAGACTAAAAGAAAACTAGAAAGTACTTTGAAATGAACAAAAAGGAAACTATAACCCATAAAAAGAGGAACTCTTACACTATTAAAAGCTCTACAAACTAGAAAAAAAGGGGTTGGAGGTGTGGCTCAGTTGGTAGAGAGCTAATGAGTGAAAGTGGCAGGTACTGAGTTCCAGTCCCAGTCTTGGACCCCCAAAAAACTAGAAAAAGGAAAACAAAGCCCCAAGACAAAGAAATGAAACTGTAAGTCCAAGTGCCCATAGGTCAAGTATTGAAGCCAGTCACGGCAGAAAAATCCGAGACTCCATCTCCAATTAACTTGCAAAATATCTGATTAGAGGCATAGCTCCAGGGGTAGGGTGCCAGCAGTAAGCAAGGAGGCTGAACAAGAGCACAAGTTCCTGAGTTTGAGCACCAGTGCTGGAACATACATACAAAAAGAAACCAGACACTAAAAAGGAAAAATGGAATTCCATAAAATTCTGAAAGCAAAAATTTGAATGTAGATAAAATGGACCAATTCTTAAACCACAAACTTCCCAAACTCACCCAAGTTGGGTGGTTCTAGAGCTAATCAAAACTCACTGAATTTTTTCTGGGTATCAGTGGTTCACACCTACAATACTAGCTATTCAGGAAGCTGAGATCTGAGGATCACAGTTCAAAGCCAGCCCAGGCAGGAAAGTCCGTGAGGCTTTACCTCCAATTAGCCACTAGAAAACCAGAAGTGGAGCTGTGGCTCAAGTGGTAGAGCACCAGCTTTGAGTGAAAAAATGAAAGGGACAGCTGTCCTGAGTTCAAACAAAAATTGAACTTTTACTTTTATTTATCTAATCTAATTTACTTATACTTTTGATGCTAGAGATAGTACCTAGGGGTTTATGCACACTAGGAAAGCATTCTATCACTGAGCTACATTATTAGCCTCAGAAATTAAATATTTAGATAGAACATTAGCTTCAGAAATTAAATATTTAGATAGAAGGCATCCCTAAAAGGAAAAGCACTATAAGCAAAAAATGATTTAATCACCATAGCCTATTTCCAATTAGCCACAAAAAAAGGAAGAAGAGAAAAACCAGAAGTGGAGCTTTGGCTGAAGTGTTAGGAGTGCAAAAATGCTCAGGGACAGCACCCAGGCCCTTAGTGCACGCTCTAGGATGAAGACAAAAAAATAAAATCATTACAATAACTTCAAAACTAAAACACATCAATCTACATAAAACACATCATTATGGATTGAATTGTGTGTTCCCCAAAATATCCATGTAGAGGTCTCAATCCCAAATGTGTCTATATTTGGAGATGGGGCATTTAAGGAGGTAATTAAGGGTAAATGAGGGCTGGGGAATGTGGTTTAGTGGTAGAGTGCTTACCTCACATGCCTGAAGACCTGGGTTTGATTCCTCAGTACCAAAAAGCTGGAGGTGGCACAGTGGCCCAAGTGTTGGAGTGCTAGCCTTGAGCAAAAGAAGCTCAGGAGCAGTGCGCAAGCCCTGCGTTTAAGCCCCAGCACTGGCAAAAAAGGTTAAATGAGGTCCGAAGGGTGGAATATCATCTCATAGGAGAGATGTCCTCAAAAGGAGAGACACCAGTTTCTTCTCTCAGGGTAGGAAAACAATGCAAGGACACGGCACAAAGGTAGCTGACTAATCTGGTCAAAGGTAGCTGACTAATAGATGCCTTGAGAAACCACTCCGCTGGCACCAGCGATTGCCAGTCTGAATAACTGCCAAAAGAACTAAATCCAGCCAGGTGCTGGTGGCTCATGTTTGTAATCCTAGATACACAGGAGGCTGAAATTTGAGGATCATGGTTCAAAACCAGCCAGGCAGAAAATTTCATGAGACTCTTACCTCCAATAAACTACCAAAAAAAATCCAGAAGTGGAGCTATGACTCAAGTAATAGAAGGCTAGCTTTGATCAAAAGAAACTCAAGGACAGCCCCTATGCCCTGAGTTCAAGCCCCAGGATTGGCATGCATGAGCACATGTGCACACTCACACACACACACACACACACACACACACACACACACCTAAATCTGTGTTGGTGAAGTCAAACTATGGTAGTTTCTTATGGTATTCTAAATAGGTCAAAGCACATGAGTAGAATCTGAATGCTGGAAATTACTAATGTGAAATAATCATAAATCTAAATAAATATAGAGACATATTGTATTCTTGGATGGCAAGTCTCCATGCCAATTCTCTGAAAATGATCTATAAGCTATTCTGGTAATGTAACTTAAAATGTGTAAGAAAAGTATTCTAAAATTTATACAAAAGGCAAAGAGAATGAAACAAGAAGAGCCAAATGGAGATTCCTCAGAAGGCTAAATATAGAACTCCCCTATGACCCAGCAGCCCCACTTTTGGGTATCTATCCAAAAGACCACAAACAAAATCACAGTAATGCCACCAGCTCAACAATGTTCATCGCAGCACAATTTGTCATAGCTAGAATCTGGAACCAACCCAGATGCCCCTCAGTAGACGAATGGATCAGGAAAATGTGGTACATATACACAATGGAATTTTATGCCTCTATCAGAAAGAATGTCATTGTCCCATTTGTAAGGAAATGGAAGGACTTGGAAAAAATTATACTAAGTGAAGTGAGCCAGACCCAAAGAAACATGGACTCTATGGTCTCCCTTATTGGGAATAATTAGTACAGGTTTAGGCAAGTCATAGCAGAGCATCACAAGGCCCAATAGCTATACCCTTATGAACACATAAGATGATGCTAAGTGAAATGAACTCCATGTTATGGAAACGATTGTTATATCACAGTTGTAACTACTTTCCACGTCTTATATGTATCTGTAGCTTCTATTATTGATGATGTTCTTGTATCACCTTCCTGTGGTTGTACCTACACTATCTCTGTAATGTTATCTGAGTATATTGGAAACCGTGTATACTGGTATTGGAAGTAGGAAGTTGAAAGGGAATACCAAATTTGAGAGACACAGGGTAAAAAAAGACAAACTACAAAAGCAATACTTGCAAAACTGTATGATGTAAGTGAACTGAACACCTCCGGGGTGGGGGGAGGGAAAGAGGGAGGAGAGAGGGGGGTATGAGGGACAAGGTAACAAACAGTACAAGAAATGTATCCATTGCCTAATGTATGAAACTGTAACCTCTCTGTACATCAGTTTGATAATAAAAATTTGAAAAAAAAAAAAACAAGAAGAGCCAAACAATCTTGAAACAGTGAAATAAAATTGGAGACCTCACACTACCTGGCAGTAATGAAAGTATACACAAATCAATAGAACAGAGAAACTGTTAAGATCCTCAAAGAAAATATAGGGGATACACTTGTTGGTGCACACCTGTAATCCTAGCATTCAGAAAACTGAGGCAGGAGGGTCCCCAATTTGGGGTCAGCCTGGGCTATTATACTGTGACTCTATCACACAGAGAGAGATACAAAATAGTGAAAATAGGTCCAAACTAAAAATCTTATGGATAACAAAGTAAACAATTGGGGCTGGGGATATGGCCTAGTGGCAAGAGTGCTTGTCTCGTATACATGAGGCCCTGGGTTCAATTCCCTAGCACCATATATGCAGAAAATGGCCAGAAGTGGCGCTGTGGCTCAAGTGGCAGAGTACTAGCCTTGAGCAAAAAGAAGCCAGGGACAGTGCTCAGGCCCTGAGTCCAAGCCCCAGGACTGGCCAAAAAAAAAAAAAGTAAACAATTAAGAGAGTGAACAGAACAAAGAAGAAAGCATATAGACTGGGAGAAAATATTTGCAAACTATACTTTGTGGTATATACACAAAATAGGATAACTTTCCATCTTAAAAAGAAGGGCATTCTAGAGGACAATATCTTAGGTCAAAAAAGTCAGACATAAAGGCAAATATTGCTTATTCTTACATGCAGAAGCTAAAACAATTTACAGCAGCAGAGTTAAAAGGTCATTTATATGTTGAGCGAGACAAGCCTAGAACACAGAAAACAAAGGGGCATGATCTCCCTGATATATGACTGTTAACAAAGGGAGACGGGGAGACAGTAGAGACCAAGTCTGTGAAAACAAAAACTGCTTGTCAAATAGTATTCCCCACAGGATTGGGGCAGCGACCCAACAGTGTGTAACTAAAACCAAACAATTACTCAACATATAAAGGTCAAAAATTGACCTCTCAGGGGAATACAATAGCTCAAAAGCTAGGTATGTACGTTCATATAAGACTACTGTCGACATATGGTCTAATATCGACATTACATTTAAAGTCCTAGGCGAACTTTCTTGGGTGTGGCCACGTGGCTACTGTATATGTTCTTGATACATTGTATATTGTATATATGTCTACCGGACCTAGAGAGATAGAAAAACAGGACATAAGATATCACAAGAAATGTACACACTGCCCTACTATGTAACTGTACCCTTTTTGCACAACACCTTGTCAAAAAATTTGTGTTCAATTAATAAACAAATAAATTTTTTAAAAAAGGTCATTTATAAGGCTAAAGGGTGAACAGAGTGGTTTGGTTAGACAGGAAAGTTAAATTAGTATTTATTTAGCTTACTCTGATCATTCCACCTTGGACACACGTATCATAACATCATTTTTTTTCTTTTATAAGAAAAAAACCTCTTGGGACTGGAAATATGGCATAGTGGTAAAGTGCTTGCCTCCTATACATGAAGCCCTGGGTTCCATTCCTCAGTACCACATATATAGAAAAAGCCAGAAGTGGCGCTGTGGCTCAAGTGGCAGAGTGCTAGCCGTGAGCAAAAAGAAGCCAGGGACAGTGCTCAGGCCCTGAATTCAAGCCTCAGGACTGGCAAAGAAAAACAAAACAAAAACAAAGAAAAAACAGTCTTGTTTCCATTTCTGTAGTTCATTTAAAAATATTATTTTATATGCTCAGAGGCACATAGGCATTGTACCTTAGTGTTCCTCCCCTAATAATATAATGCTTCCATCTCACTGTGTGTCAATGCCTAGATTCTGTTATATGTATCACATAATATCATATCTTATCTCATAAGTATCTACAATTAAAATGTGCGAATATTCAATTGATAATATCAGAAGAGCCCAAAATAGACCTTACAAATATGGCTAATTAATTTTTCAGCAGTGCCATGGATTGAACCTAGGGTCTTGCACATATTAGGCAAGAATTATACCATTCAGCTATGTCCTCAGCCCTTGAATTTTTTTGTTTTTCTTGGCCAGTCTTGGGGCTTGGACTCAGGGCCTAAGCACTGTCCCTGGCTTCTTTTTGCTCAAAGCTAGCACTCTGCCACTAAGCCACAGCGCCACTTCTGGCTGTTTTCTGTATATGTGGTGCTGGGGAATCGAACCCAGGGCCTCATGTATACAAGGAGAGCACTGTTGCCACTAGGCTATATCCCCAGCCCAATTAGTATTAGGTTTTGGGGTTTTGTTTTTTTTTTTTTGGCCAGTCCTGGGGCTTGGACTCAGGGCCTGAGCACTGTCCCTGGCTTCTTCTTGTTCAAGGCTAGCACTCTGCCACTTGAGCCACAGTGCCACTTCTGGCCATTTTCTGTATATGTGGTGCTGGGGAATCGAACCCAGGGCCTCATGTATACGAGGCAAGCACTCTTGCCACTAGGCCATATCCCCAGCCAGCCCTTGAATTTTTAAGACAAAGTCTCATTATACAGCCAAGCCTGGCCTCAAATTCTTCATCCACCAGCATCAGTCTTCTGAGCACTAGGATTATATGTACACACCATCACATCCAGCAACCAATTGATTAAAATAAACATGAAATTAACTTAATTGTGTAAAGATGGTCCTTTCAACAAATGGGATTAGAGTTCTTGGAATTCCATATACAAAGTAATGAGAGTTGACCTTAGCCATACAACTTAGAGAAAAATGAATCCAAAATGGATCAGAAGTGTAAACACAAAACTTAAAACAAGAGGTTAGAGGTGTGGCTCAATTGTTAGAGTACTAGCCAATGAGTGAAAGCATTAGATACCAAAGAAAAAGAAATCTTAAATTTTATAGATTAAGGAAAGTCTTCATGGCATAGGGTCAAACAAAGAGCTCCAACATTACACCGAAAGCATAATCCATAAGTGATTTATAAACTGGAGGTGTTCAAAATTAAAATGCTTTGCTCTGTAACCCACTATTAAGAGGATGACTTACTGCTCAGAAGGCTGAGACCTAGAGGATTACAGTTCAAAACTAGCCCAGGTAGAAATGATTGTGAGACTCTATCTTCAAATAACCAACAAAAATCTGGGTTGGAGGTGTGGTTCAAGTGGTACAAAGCTACCAGCTGTGAAAAAGCAATTGGGGCTTAGTTCAAGCCTCAGTATAAGAAAAAAAAGAGGGGGCTGGGGATATGGCCTAGTGGCAAGAGAGCTTGCCTCGTATACATGAGGCCCTGGGTTCGATTCCCCAGCACCACATATACAGAAAAAAACGGCCAGAAGTGGTGCTGTGGCTCAAGTGGCAGAGTGCTAGCCTTGAGCAAAAGGAAGCCAGGGACAGTGCTCAGGCCCTGAGTCCAAGCCCCAGGACTGGCCAAAAAAAAAAAAAGAGTATGAAAGAACACACCACACACACATGGAAAAATATGACAACACACAAAACTAGAAAATGCAGTCAAGAATCTAAAATATATCCTACAAAATTGAGAAGAATAAGGAAGGAGTGGGTACGGGAGGGATGGGTGAGGACATTGAAAGGGGTGACACTTGTCAAAATATGGTGTATTCACAAACTGCTTTGGTAAATGGCAACTCCTTTGTACAACTACATAGAGATAGTAACAAAAAGAAAAAACGTACATTAAAAACAAAATACTTAAATTTTGATAAAAAAGAATTATATACATAAAAAATCCAACTTTGAAATAAGCAGTTGTAGTTTCAGCTACTCAGGAAGCTGAGCTCAGCAGTTCTGGGCTAGCTTGGGCAGCCTAGTGATATCCTGTCTCAAAATGTACACACTTGCCTAATATGGGCAAGGCTTTGAATGTGACCCTCGGGATACACACACACACACACACACACACACACACACACACACATCTTTTGCGGGATGTGATAGTACATGTCTACAATTCCAGCACTTAAGAGGAAGGAGAATTATAAATTCAAAGACAGACTGGGTCATATCACAAGCTTGAAAAAAATTACATGAAATATGGTTCAACCACTCTTTAAAACCATTTGGCAAATTCTTTGCAGAAAAAAAAGCACACACTTACCACATGACTTAGCAATCCAATATTAATCTAGAAAATTGAATACATGTTCACACGTGTTCTATTCCTAACTCCTTAAAACTGGAAATAGTCCAAAT
The DNA here is from genome assembly GCF_023159225.1 of Perognathus longimembris pacificus. Lineage (NCBI taxonomy): Eukaryota > Metazoa > Chordata > Mammalia > Rodentia > Heteromyidae > Perognathus > Perognathus longimembris. The sequence continues at coordinate 78,479,928 of NC_063188.1, read as the reverse complement.
GTATTTCAGTAAGTAAATGGATAAATACTGTGTAGAACCTCTTGGCCATTGACTCAGCAATAAAAAGGGAAGAAGCACTGACATACAACTTGGATGAATCTCCAGAAAATTGTGTTAAGTTAAAATAACCAATCCTCAGCAAACCACATACAATTCTGTATATATCATATCCTTGAAACCACAACACCTAACACAGAGAACAGAGTAGTAGTTTTCCGCAGTCTAGAATGGGTATGGGGGAAAGGCAGTGAATATGGTTGTGAAGGTGCCTTGAACTGATGATGTGATGCTGTGCCTAATCACACTGATGGGACTGTCCTTACTGTGTGTTGTATGACAATTATGAAAGATACTACCATTGTGGTAAGCTGGGGAAAGCGTACATAGGATCTCTCTGTTGTCTTCCTCAAATTGTGTATAAACCCCAACTCAAAAGGAAAAGTTTAATTTTTTTAAAAAGTTACATAGTATATGACACCATTTACATGAAACAGTTGAGAAGGCAAAACTATGACACTGAACAGATCCATAGCTGTCTGATGTTACAGGGTTGGAGAGGATAGGACTACACAGGGTAGCATGAGGCAGCTTTCTGGAGTGATGAAACTATTCTTTCTCCCTTAGATTAGTTACACCAAGCCAAATGTGTTCACATGTATCAACTTATACAAGAGAAAAAATCAGTTTCCCTCTAACCTAAAAAATAAAACAGTATCCAGGTATGGTGCCACACACCTATGTTCCCAGCTACTCTGAAGTAGTAGCAAGAAGATCATAGTTCAAGGTCAGTCCAGGCAACACTGCCAAGATCTTACCTTAAAAACAAAATTTAGGGCTGGGGATATAGCCTAGTGGCAAGAGTGCCTGCCTCGGATACACGAGGCCCTAGGTTCGATTCCCCAGCACCACATATACAGAAAAACGGCCAGAAGCGGCGCTGTGGCTCAAGTGGCAGAGTGCTAGCCTTGAGCGGGAAGAAGCCAGGGACAGTGCTCAGGCCCTGAGTCCAAGGCCCAGGACTGGCCAAAAAAACAAAAACAAAAAAAAAAAAAAACAAAAAAACCCCACAAAATTTAGGGCTGGGAATGTGGCTCAGTGGTAGAGTGCTTGCCTAGCATGCATAAAGCCCTGGGTTCCATTCCTCAGCACCACATCAACAGAAAAAGCCGGAAGTGGAGCTGTGGCTTAAGTGGTGGAGCGCTAGCCTTGAGCAAAAGAATCTCAGAGACAGTGCCTAGGCCCTCAGTTCAAGCCCCAGAACTGGCAAAAATTCATGAACAAAGGGTTTGAGGCATAACTCAGGTGACAGAGCACGAGGCCTTGGGCACAACCTGCATGCAAGATAGGGGAAAAATAATATTTGAAAACTGATCCTTGCTTGGAGGAATTGGCTCAAGTGGTACAGCACTAAGTAAGACCTGAGGCCTTAAGTTCAAACTCCACTACTCCCCCACAAAAAACCCTGAAAATTGAAAGTAAAAAATGGTAGGCTTTGGGCTATGAATTTTGTCTCTTAGCTAAAATGAATTCAAAGTCCAACTGAGAAACTTATTTCAGGAAAGTCATTTTTTAAAAAGGGAGGTTCCCTAAGATATTTAATTTCCAAATAATAATTTGACCATGTCTCCAGGTCACCAATATGAGAAATAAATATGGGAAATAAAGGATTGCACTTATCAACAGTAGTTGAAAATTAATTCCACATGAACACCAAGCAAAGAAATTGCCTTGCAATCCAATTCCAGGAAATTGTTGGTGTCCTCGGGGCCTTGGTAATGTCTCTTCTAATAAGTGGAATGAGCCAAAGTACTAGTTGTATTTCCCTTTGGCTGTCAGAAGGTTCAAAGCCAACCTGGCAGCTCAATATTAATGCAGATGCCCCCCCCCCCCCCGCAACTAATGGTTCAATGATTTTTCAACTTTGTGATGGTGCAAAGGTGATAAACATTCAGTAGAAACCATACTTGCAATCTTTATCTTTTCCTGGGCTAGTGATATATGACAGTATAATCATTATGCGGGGCCGCAGGCTCAAACAACAACTGCAGGTCAGCCATATGATCACTAGGGAAAAGCAACCCACACACAGCATAAGGTATTGCCATGCTCCAAGGTTCAGTCAGGTATTAAATAAATTTTCAACTTGTGATGAATTTATCAGGATATAATCCCATCATAAATCAAGAAACATCCATTTATCTATTCCTCTTCAATCTCTACCTATCTATAACTCTAACTTGGCCTAGATTAGCAGTCTCTCATTTTCCCTGATCCAAATTCTTATTTACAGATATGGTCCCATTTTATAGGGGAGATTCCTACATATCTCATCACATGTATGATAAAATAGAGGAATGGACAGACACACAATATGCTTACCTGGGCTTTGGCCATTTCCTCCTATTCTTGGCACAAAAAGGCAGAACTGTGAAAGCTGAGCTGAAAGAGATAGAGAAGAGCAGAGCAGTGCCCAGAATTATCTGTCTAGAAAATTCACCCAAGACGCCACTTTCTGAGAATTTTGGAAAACTATGCTTTCTTTGTCTTTACTTTTACAAAGTCAACTATAATTGTGAAAATGTACTGATTTTACATTGGTTCTATTTGCAATTTTAATGCCTGAAGGAAAATAATAGTTCAATTGTTTATCTCCAAGGAACAATGTGGTTTTAGTAACCTGTGGCTGAGCGCTGGCAGCTCATGCCTGTAATCCTAGCTACTCAGGAGGCTGAGATCTGAGGATCATGGTTCATAGCTATCCAGGTCAGGAAAATCTGTGAGACTCTTATCTCCAATTAACTACCAGAAAACTGGAAGTGGTACTGTGGCTCAAAGTGGTAGAGCACTAGCCTTGAACAACAGAGCTCAGAGACAGTGCCCAGGCCAGAGTTCAAGCCTCATGACCAACAAATAATAATAATGAGCTGTGTATTTATTTTTCATCATGTGGACATTAAACACAAAAGGCTATCTACATTCATATAAATGTAAAAACTATACAATGATACAGAAATCATGTCTTTTGGTACTTTCCTTAATGCAACCTATTTTTTTTGTTTATAATGGGGCTTGAACTCATTTGACTTACTTTCTCACAACTGGTGCTCTCCCACTTGAATCATTCATCCAGCACAGCTTTTTCCTAGATAATCAGAGTCTTGGGAACTTTTCTGCCCTGCTTTTGAACTCCATGCCTCCAGGTGTCAGCCTGTTGAGTAGCTAGAATTATAGGTGTGAGCCACCAGTAGCTGGCCTAATGAAATAATTTATCATAATGTATATTTTTTCTGTAACACCATCTTAGCATTATTTTCTTTTTCTTGCAGTGCTGGGCATGGATCACAGGGTCTTGCACATGCTAGGCAAGTACTCTACCCACAGTCCTTAGCAATGTTTTCTGTTGTTGTTTGCTTTGTTTGATTTGGTGCTGGTACTGAGGCTTGAGCTCTTGCTTTGCTTTTTCAGTCAAGACTGGAGCTCCAACTCTTGAGCCACACCTTCACTTCTGGTGTTTTGCTGGTTCATTGGAAATAAGAGTGTCATGGGCTTTGTACCCAGGATTGGCTTTGAATAGCAACCTTCAGATCTCAGCCTCTGAGTAGTTAGGATTACCGGTGTGAGCCACTAGTGCCTGGCTAGCATTGGTTTTAATAATGCCAAATTTAAATAATCCCATATGATTCATAATAAGGAAGTAGTAAGCACATTCAAAGGAGCTATACACTGCTAAAATGCTGTATGGGACTCTATGGTTAGTATCTATGTAATTTATGGTACAAATATCTCAATTCAGAATTTAGAATTATGGAAAAAATCTTAAGTTGAATTACAGTAACCCTTTTGGGGGGATTTCTGAAATGGGGTTTTACTACGCTGGACTCCATGATTCCTCATGCATTAGCTTTCGTAGTGCTGGGGTTACAGGCATGCAACATCACATTTGGTGAAATTATATTAAACATCTAAATAAAAAGACGTAGGTCATAAAACTACTATAACATATTTTAAAACTCTTGAATTAAATGTTTTAAATGACATACCTCTATACATCTAAGAATGGACATTTAAACAAGTAAAATTATTTTCTTTCCCACTCCATTCCCAACTACCATGTACTTCAAATGTGTCATTTATAAAACGTAAAAATACCCTGATCTTTAAGCCAAATGCTAGCACCTCATGCCTGTAATCCTAGCTACTCAGGAGGCTGAGAACCGAGGATCCTGATTCAAAGCCATCCCTGACAGAAAAGTCCATGAGACTCTAATTTCCAAAGGCCAATTAACCACCAAAAAGAGGAAAAAATGGCAAGGCACTGGGCAGAAAATTGCTGTGACACTGTTACTGTCAATTAACCAGCAAAAAGCTGGAAGTGGAGCTATGGCTCAAGTGTGTAGAGTGCCAGCAATAAAACAAAGGGACAGTGCCCAGGCCCCAAGTTCAAGCCCTAGTTAGTACCACCACACCAAAAAGAAAGGAAGAAGGAACGGGAGGGGAGGGGAGAGAAGAAGGAAGGGAGATCTTGCAGTGAGCTAGAAAATTCCTGTGAGACTCTTGCCAATTAACCAACAAAAGGCCAGAAGTGGAGCTTTGGCTCAAGTGGTAGAACACCAGCAAAACAAAAACGAAGGGACAGTGCTCCTGAGCTCAAACCCCAGTCAGTACAAGTGTGTGTGTGTGTGTGTGCACGCACACACACACACAGACCCACAGACCCACACACAGCCAGGTGCCACAGAAGAAAAGTCCTTAAGACTCTAACCTCTGATTAACCAGCAAAAAACTCTAAGTGGAGCTGTGGCTCAAGTGATAGCCTTGGGTGAAAAAGCTAAGTGAAAGGCCCTGAGTTCAAGACCCACCAGGATAGGAAAAAAAGGAGAGGAGAGGGAGAGAGGGAGAGGGGGAGAGAGAGGGAGAGAGGGAGAGGGAGAGAGGGAGAGAGGGAGAGGGGGAGAGGGAGAGAGGGAGAAGGGGAGAGGGAGAGAGGGAGAGAGGGAGAGGGGGAGAGGGAGAGAGAGGGGAGAGAGAGAGAGACAGAGACAGAGACAGACAGACCTATTGACCAACCTGCCAGGTGCCAGGCAGAAAAAGTCCATGAGATTCTTCCCGCTAATCAACCTGCAAATAGCCAGAAGCGGAACTGTGGTTCAAGTGGTAGAGCACCAGCAAAAGCTAAGGGACAGCGCCCAGGCCCTGAATTCAAGACACGGGATAGGCCAAATAAATTTAAAAAAACAAAAAACAAAAAAACCTGCTGGGCAGAAAAGTCCATGAGACGCTTAAAGCCAGCAAAAAGGTAGATCACCAGCAAAACACTAAGGGACAGCGCTCAGGACCTGAATTCAAGCCCCAGTCGGTACTAGCACAAAGCAACAAAACTCTGTGAACTTTAGAGCTACCTATTATTCTAAATGTTTTCATCCACCCCTCCCCCGCGAGAGCTTCAGCCCCCCTCCCTCCCCCGCAGACCCCAAGCTAAGGCCCGCGGTCCCGTGGATCTCTCACGTGCTTCTTTTGCCGCCTCACCTCACCGGGATCGGCTCTCCTGGGTGTCGAAATAGAGACCTTCGGGTGCAGATTCACTCGCACTGGAGCATTCGCACCCAGGCCCCCACCTTTTGAAGAAGGGAGATGGCAGAGGGAGAGACAGGCGGGAGGGGGCGTCGAGAGAGGGGCCTGCAAGACCGCACGTCACTGTACTGGAAAAAAATGTGTCCAAGACCCATGAGTGCTCCTCCATCCTAACTTGATTTGCCCTCAGACTCATTCACTGACCTTTCCAGTCGCTCTACCCACGAGTCCCTCAACATCAATGACCCTCACAAACCTCCCTTCACTCATCTCTCATCTCCTCCTCCCCACCCCCCGGGCTCGTCTGCAACTCAGCCCACAACCCGCAGTCTTTTCCCCTCCATCTCCTCACTCTCTCCATAACAGACTTTTCTGCTCGCTTCCGAGACCGATCCACGAACGGGCCCTGAGAAGTACTTCCACTTCGGGAGTATTCTCCGGCCCTTAAGGAGCGGCCGCAGCAGATTTGGCGCATGCTCAGTGTTGCATTTGAGACCCTCACCCCTGCCAATAGTCAATATGAGGCAGCCCACGGGTTGGGGCCACAACGCAGGCGCAGAGGGTAGGTGGCCCCCGCCAGTGACGTCACTGTTCCCAAGGGAGATTTCTTTGCCCACGGCCGCTCTTCCCCGCCCCACCCTCAGGGTCGCCTGAGCCCTGCCAGAGGGTGTTTACTTTGATCGCTGGGCGTTTCTAACCTTCCAGCCGCCGGTATTCTACCGCGGGGCGAGGAAAGGAGGCGCTGAATGAACGAAAAGATTGTAGCAGACGAGACTTTCGGGACTTGCGTTCAGCGGGCAGCGATGGAGTTTGCAGGTCTGATTGACCCTGGAGACTGATAGCGAGGCAGCATGTTGTGTGTGCACAGAGTAAGACTGAGAACAAGCGGCTGGCGCCATCCAATGGCTAGTGCTGGGTATTGACATTCTAGAATGGAAAGGCCAGACAAGCTGAATTATACACAACAGTGGCTGACAAATTGTTTCCCCCCACTCTCCGGGTGGTCGGAGACACTGTCGGGATGTTCGGTGCGGGAGATCGTGAGTAGCAGCTAGGCATAGAGCCAGGAAGGAGTCGCATTCGTTCTCTATAGGATGGGAAACCGAAAGACCAGAACGAAGCAATCTTGCATTATACAGTAAAGTAAAAATGACATATTTTTCACTTGTTTGCTTATTACTGCCCCTTGCGATATGACCTCTTCTAGCATTTTCTAAAGCATTTCTTGTCTATGTCAGGAAGTATGCTAGATTCTGAAAATAAAGCAGGGAAGGGAAACAGCCACAAATAGCCATGTTTAAATAGCCAACTTTAAATCTACACGTATCAGCAGTGTGACATAGGATGTGACTCTTCTCTGTACAGTTTTCCTCATCAATAAAATAGGCATAATGAGAGTGCCTAGCTCATTAAAGTTGTAGTGCCAAATAAGTTGATAATTTTTAAAGGGTTTTGTACAGGGTCTGCCACACAGCAAGTCCTGGCTGTTTTTATTATTTAAATAAAATATGATATGCATATTTTATATAACTTTTTATTATGAAGGAAAAATTTTTAAATGACTTTTAAGCTACTTTGTGGAGCAAGGACTGAAAGGCAAGGATGAAAATGAGAAGACCAGGTAATGACACAAATCTGAATCTTCTGAGTGCCCGGCACTGTCTGAAGTACTTGACAATCTGCCTCAAATAGTCACCGCAAGAGTTCTGTGGCTCCCACTTAAACAGATTTAAAGAAAGTGAGTCACAGAGTTAAGTAACTTGCTAAAGGGTACACATTCCCCAACCCATATGCATAACTTCCACCCACTCTGCTTCTTCTTTTGTTTATTCAGTATTTCACAAACTTTCTAGAAAGTATCCAAGGAATTCTAAAACAACTTCAACCAGCTAAGTAATGGAGATCCCTAGCATAAGAGGCAAAAAAGAGGAAGCAAAAAAGGAACTCACATCTCTTGCTCCCTGAAGAATCAGAACCTAATGGGTATAATACTTGTCTCCTCCCTCAATGCATTAAAAGGTGGAAAATAAATAGGGGGCACCTTTAAGGTCCATCATAATCTGGCTCCTTTCTTCTCTAAACATCATCCTTCACCATCTTGTATATTTAAGCACACACACACACACACACACACACACACACACACACTTGTGGAAAGGGAGGATCTATTTTAGAGTTGCTTGAAATTGAGATGTAGTGATGGTCAGCTCCAGAAATGTTTCTGAGCCAGAGACTGCCCCTGAGAAGGTTGAGGATGTAGCTCAAATGATAGAGAGCTTACATTATATCCACAAGGCCTTGGTTAAGTCCCCAAGACCTAAATAAATAGGTAAAAATTTAAATAATTATTAAGAAAATCTTTCCATGTATTCATCCTCAAGTTCCTGCTGCAGAACCAAGAATCTGTGTTCTGGGCATCATCTACCATCAGTTCCTACAGGTGTGACCACTTTCAAACAGTAGTTTAAATGGAAGATTTCTTGGTAAAGGGAAATAGGAAGCTGACAGGTAAATGGTACCATTATACAGTTGGCACAATGTGGAAATCTTACCAAAAAACCCTCCACGTGGCTGAATGCATTATAATTACAATTGCTCTTAAGATAATATCTTATTTTTATTAGCATATATTATACAAAGGGGTTTGATTGTGATATTTACATATATGCATATTCCCTTCCCCATTATTCTTTTTTATTTCCCCTCCCCAACATACAACTCATTAACCAAGGACATTATATGTATATATGGAAATGTCATGATGAAGTTCCTTATGTACAATTTAACACAAGCCAATTTTAAGAACAAGGTCTGTAAACCATTAGAGATGAAGGGTACATTACTTCTCCCAGACCTGTTTTTCAGCCCAGTATCCACTTTCCAGAGAAGCAGACAAGCCCCAGAGAGATAAAGAGAACTGAAGAGACCATTTTGTTATCCTTGTTGCTTCCAGGTATTTGGGCTATCTTTCTGCAGCCAGTGAGAAAGATTTTCCACATCTCCAATAGGATGCTCAAAGTGGGTTTTGTTCACCACTCAGTCTCATGTACTTTTCGTTTGTCTCTATGGTGTAGACTCAATGTCAGGCCCTCCGAAATTCACAGGTTGAAATTTTAACTGTCAGTGCAATGGTTAGAAGGTGGGGCATTGGAGGAAGATTAATTCATGGACGTGGTTTAGTGCTAAACTGACCCCCAAGGTCAGGTGTGGTGACACACAATTCTATAATCCCAGAACTCAGGGGAGGCCATGACAGGAGTACTGTGAGTTTAAGGCCTTCTTGAGACCTTATCTCAAGATGATAGATAGATAGATAGATAGATAGATAGATAGATAGATAGATAGATAGACAGACAGACAGATAGGCTGGGTGCTGGTGAGTCACATCTGTAATCCTAGCTACTCTGGAGGCTGAGATCTGAGGATTGGGGGTTGAAGGCAGTCCAGGCAGAAAAGTCTACAGACTCTTATGTCCCATTAGCCACCAAAAATCAGAAGTTGAGTTGTGGTTCAGGTAGTAGATAGCCAGCCTTGAGCAGGAAAGCTAAAGGATAGCACTCAGGCTCTGAGTTCAAGCCCCAGTACTGTCACCAAAAAATAATAAATAAAAATAGAGACTCCAGAAAGTACATCTGCCCCTTCAACTCTGTAGAGACACAGTGAATGTGCCATATATGAACCAGAAACTGAGTTCTCACTAGATATTGAATATATATATATATATATATTTTTTTTTTTTTGGGCCAGTCCTGGGCCTTGGACTCAGGGCCTGAGCACTGTCCCTGGCTTCTTCCCGCTCAAGGCTAGCACTCTGCCACTTGAGCCACAGCACCGCTTCTGGCCGTTTTTCTGTATATGTGGTGCTGGGGAATCGAACCTAGGGCCTCGTGTATCCGAGGCAGGCACTCTTGCCACTAGGCTATATCCCCAGCCCCGATATTGAATATATTGACATCCCAGAGTTCTCAGCCTCCTGAATTGTAGGAAATAAATTTCTATTTTTTATAAGCTACTTGGTTTATGACATTTTGTTACAGCAGTCCAGATGGACTAAGACACTTGATGACTGCTTACCTTTAGAGCATTAGCACAGTGGGAAGAAAATGCCCTACAAAATCAAGTAAATTTGTCTTGGAAGCCTAGCTGCTTATCCACTGAATAGCTGTGTGATTTTAAGGAAGTTACCTAATATATTTCTCAGTCTCAAGGCTTTTACATAAAATAAGCTCTGATATTCTAAGTGTTGAATTTTGAAATGTTTTTGGTGCCAGTCCTGGGACTTGAACTCAAGGCCTGGTCATTGTCCCTGAGCCTTTTTTGCTAAAGTCTAGCACTCCACCATGTAAGCCACAGCTCCACTTCTGGCTTTTTGCTGGTTAATTGGAGATGAGACTTTCATAGACTTTCCTGCCCCAGCTGGCTTTGAACCATAATTCTCAGATCTCAGCTTCCTGAGTAGCTAAGATTACAGGCATGAACCACCACTGCCTGGCTCATTTTGAACATTTTTTTTTTTTTGGCCATTCCTGGGCCTTGGACGCAGGGCCTGAGCACCATCCCTGGCTTCTTCCCGCTCAAGGCTAGCACTCCGCCACTTGAGCCACAGCGCCGCTTCTGGCCGTTTTCCGTATATGTGGTGCTGGGGAATCGAACCTAGGGCCTCGTGTATCCGAGGCAGGCACTCTTGCCACTAGGCTATATCCCCAGCCCCATTTTGAACATTTTTAACACTCAATTTTGAATTCCAAGTCACATATTCACCAAGTTCTCATACTTAAGAACCATAGCTTAAATTTTGTTGACCAGTTCTCAGCACAGAGGGATCTGGCAAGAATTCTCTAACAGGAGCACATAACCAAATTTTGGCTTGGCTAAACCATTCAACAATAGAAGAGAAAAGTCAGAGCCCTTGGTTTGGGAACATGCAACCAGTTTCCCAGTCTGGAAGTGAGGCTTTGGAGTTTAACATTGTTTAACCATCTGACAGTACTCCACCCAAACAAAGAAGAAATTTAATTTGACATTTCCAGTAATCACAGCTCTGGACAGCATAGAAACATAGATGAGAGAGAGAGGTTAGGCCTGTAATTCCAGCACTTGGGATAAGACAATCACAAGTTTGAGGTCAATGACGACCAAAGAATGAGACATTGTCTAAAGAAAGAGTGAAAGGAAGAATGAGAGCAAGAGAGAGGGGAAGAGAGGCAGACAGAGACAGACTCTGTGTGTGTGTGAGAGAGACAGACTCTGTGTGTGTGTGTGTGAGTGTGTGTGTGTGTGTGTGTGTGTACAATTCTTGGCCTGGTCAGTATACTCTAAACTCAAGCACAATGGACATTATTTAAAAAGACTCCATCAAGGTTCCAGTGGCTCAAATGTGTAGTCCTAGCTACTCAGGAGGCTGAGATCTAAGGATCATGGTTCCAAGCCAGCCTGTGCAAGGAAGTCCATGAGAGTCTTATCTTCCATTAACCACCAAAAAGATAGAAGTAGTAGAGGTGTGGCTCTAGTGGTGGAGCACAAGTCTTGAGCCAAAAAGCTGAGAGACAGCACTCAGGCTCTGAGTTCAAGCCCCAGGACAGGCACACACCTACAGTCCATCAAGGGAATCATGAACATATTAAAACTAAACTACCTACTTATTGGTCTTGGAAAAGTCAGTGTCAAAGTCAGTAGGGATCAGGAGGTAAGAAATAGTGTAATAAAAAATTATTGTAGGAAGTGGCACTGTGGCTCAAGTGGTAGAGCACTAGCCTTGAGCTGAAGAGCTCAGAGACAGTGCCCAGGCCCAGAGTTCAAGCCCCACGACCATCAAAAATGATATAAAAAGCAAAAAAATTACTTTAATTATAACAGTGTAATAAATAATACTGTAAAATCTTCACACAACAAATCCTTCAGTTCCCAACAGTTGGGGGAGAAATGGAACTAATAGATTTGAAGGGTGATGAAAAGTTTTCAAAATTGATTGTGGCAATAGTTTTGTACAACTGTACAAACAATACAATTGTTGGACTCCCTGTGACTCACACTTGTAATCCTAGCTACACGAGACCGAGATCTGAGGATTGTGGTTTCAAGCTAACCCAGGCAGGAAATTCCGTGAAAGACTTATCTCCAATTAAACATCAAAAAGCTGGAAGGGAAGCTGTGGAACCAGTGGAAGATCCCTAGACTTGAGCAAAACATTTCAAGCCCCAAGACTAAAACACACACACACACACACACACACACACACACACACACCACCACCACCACCACCACCACCACCACCAACAACAACAACAACAAACAAGAAACAACAACAAGAAAACTTCTGAATGGGTGAATTGTATGCTATGGGAATTATATTACATTGAAGATCTTACAAAGGCCAAAAGAAACCCCATCTTACCCAAACTAAAAAAAGGAAATGTGATAGGGAATAGTTACTTGGACCCTGAGGAAGCACATGAGATTGGCAGAGCAGCAGCCCAGAAGAAACCAAGGCTCTGCTGACCTAAGAGCAAGTGCACCACTAACTTACCGAGCTCTGAGAGAATTCCCTAACCTCTTTTCTTGTGCCAGTCTTGGGGCTTGACCTTAGAGCCTGGGTGCTGTCCCTAAGCATTTTTTCCTCAAGGCCAGTGCTCTACTGCTTGAGAAACAGTTCCACTTCTGGCTTTTTTTTTGTGGTTAACCGAAGATAAGTCTCATGGACTCTCCTTCCCCAGCTGGCTTCAAACCAAGATCCTCAGATCTTAGCTTCCTGAGTAGCTAGAATTACAGGTGTAAATTACTGGCACTTGGCCTAACCTATTTTGAATCCATTAGAATTTGGGTATTTGTAATGGTGTTGGTATGTGTACCCACTACAAGTCCTGAACAACAAACACATCAGACTTGGCCATCTTGGCCAATGTATCTGTCAGTAAATGGGATAGGAGACAGGTAAGGGTGGTTAATAATTGGGAATGAGAAGCAAAGAGAGGTGAAAGAAAGACCATGAAATTAAAAGGAATGTACAGCAGACTGGAGTGAATGTGGGGAGATATAAAGGGATAAGTGAAAGAAAAACTGTTAGGGTTTGAATTTTATTTTTATTTTCATTTTTTGTCACTTGTGGGCTTAAACTCTGGGCCTGGATGCTGTCCTTGAGCTCTTCAGCTCAAGGCTAGTGCTCTACCACTTTGAGCTAGAGCACCACACATGGTTTGGATTTTAAATATTCCCCTGGAAGCTGTGTATTGAAGGCTTGATCCTTAATACAGCTATGTTCTAAGATAAGGCCTTTGGATTATGAGGACTCTGATATCATGAATGGATTAATCCTTTCACGGATCTATAACTTAAAGGTCTGTTGGATGAGGGAGGTGGGACCTAGTTGGAGAAAGTATGTCACTGTGTTCTCACACTCATATTCTCTCTTCCTGGCACCTGTGCTTCCTGAATGACATGAGGTGAGGAGCTTTGCCCTAACACAACCTCCCTACCATCCACCAAGATGTTCTGCCATTGCTCAAGGAAAAATGAAAAATGGACCCAAAGTAAACTTGGACTGAATCCTCAGAAATGTCAGCCAGAAGAAATCTTTCCTCCTTGTAAGTTGTTTTCCTCAAGTATTATCTCATAATGACAGAGGCTGACACATGAATATGCACGAGATTTTGAATTAATTGGAAATTATGGCTGAGCTTGGGTATGTGACAGACCACGAAGCATAAGCTACGTGGGTAATAAGCAGGGAAAGGCAGTGACCATGCATGGAGCGGATATGAGCACTAAGGATTAGAGTGGGACTACATGGTGGTTTGTGAGATATAGCATGAGAGAGAAGGGAATTTAAGGGGAAGTAGGAGTGACTGAGGTAATGAGGGACATAAGAGGAAATGAAGGTGATTGGGAATCAGATAGAAATTGAGCAAGGTTACTACAAGGGAGAAGGGAAATCATACAAAGTGAATGGGGGAAAGTGGGATTAGGTAGGGGTGATACTCAGTAGTGACCCCAGAAAGTGGGTGGTACCGGGATCCCAATAGTAATCAGCAGATGTGAAGCAGCTAAAGAGCTCATGCATGGATGTGATGTTGCCCAGAGTGAGAAGGAATGGAAGTAAAAGGCAGAAGATGAGTACATATGGCGACTGTGAAGTGAACAGAGATGGGATGAAAGTCACATAGCCCAGGGTGAGCAAGCAGGGAAACACAGAGCCCATTGTGAGCAAAAGTGGTTGATTCAAGTCATGGTGTGACTGGATAGTTACTAGATAGAGGAAGAGCAACGACAAGAATCAGGAGTGGACTGTGAGTGGGAAGAAGGTAACAAGGGTTACATTGGGAGTAAATGCACATGAATGAGGTAATGAGAGGATGAGTGAAACTGAATGGACCTAAAGAAGAGAAAATTGAGCAAGAATTGAGGTGATCAAGCATAGAGTGAGTAAATGTGGGTAACTTGAACTAGCACTGGAAATGCTCGGGGGAGAGCACAGAAGCTGCAAAGAGGAGGAAAGAGGAAGTGAATGGAGATAATGAGACCAGCAGTAAAAAAATGTTAAAGGATGGGTCATAAGAGAGTGAATAGGTGACTAGAAGTCATTTGCTGTAGTGTCAGGAAGAAGTTAAAAGTAGGCATTGATACAGGGTGAACATGAAAAAAGTTAAGGAGTATAAAGTGAGAAAATGTGGTAGTGATATATAAAGGCTTAGGGAATTGTAAAAAGTGCCCAGTTTGAGTTAACTGAAGTGGATTAGTGGCAGCCTATGTGAACTGGGGAACAAAAGGGAGAAAAAAGAATGTTGAATATGTGTGTGTATGTGTGTGTGTGTGTGTGTATATATATATATGCAACTTGTCTGTTGTTAAATGTAGTATTATTTCATAATATGCAATATGGGGCATAGTGTGACTATCACATGGGTCAGGTTCCATTAAACTGAAGGGGAACAGTGCAGTAAGTATGGGGAAGGGAGGGGTGTCAAGAATACATGCAGTAGTTTTGATATGTCCCCCCCAAAATGCAAGTGTTTAGGGAATCCTCAGCACAGCACTGTTGGGAGGTGGGACACTTGGGGAGGTGTTCAGGTCATGACAGTTCCACATTTATGAATGAATGCTGATACACAAATGCTTGCAGAAATGGGTTTGCTTTCTTGCCCTTTGTTTTCTACCATATAAAGACACAGCAAGAGAGCCCTCCTTGGGTGTGACTCATGGTTATATTTAGCAGAGCATGAGGACTCAGAATAGTAGTTTGCACACTGGAGTGAACAGCATTCATCTGTCAGAAGGAGAAGAATGGAAGCAATGAGGGTCACCACGAGTTGAAATGGAGGTGACCAAGTAGTAAAACATGATTAGCAAGGATAGAATGGGATGGACAGTGTTAAAAAATGTAGGGAAATGTGGGTCTAGTACCCAAGTCTAGCTTTTATGTTCCCAGTCCCTCTCTCCCTGCATCCCTGTCTGTTGTCTCTAGGTTCATTCTTCTGTATCTGTGTTTGTGTCAGGATTTTTCTTTTTATTGGTCTTTAATAGATATGATACTGGGGAGAATGGTGAGGTGCCCAGATCTTTAGTTTCTGTGTTCCAGAATCTGTCACACAGGCCAATGCTCATAGAGCCTAGAATTTCAGAATGCCCCTCATTCCGAACATTACAGGGTGATCTGGAGCAAGGAGTCAGCTTGTGAGGCTTATGGGTGTCATATTGAAGTCCTGGGATACTGTGATAGTGACCCTGATCACACTGATGAGTGTTACTGTGGATGCCAAGATTTATGAACGCTGTGAAATAGCAAGGAAGCTGGAGAAAGCAGGTCTCAATGGCTACCGAGGCTATACTATTGGAGACTGTAAGATTCCAATTGTCACAAGTCCCATCCATATCCTCAAACCACCCACTACACTCAGATGTAGGCCTTCCTCCACAGTTCAGGGCATGATCTTTCAGTCTGATGATAATGACTAGCTTTTTTTATGTGTGCTTGTAATGGGGCTTGAACTCAGGGCCTCGGCTCTGGCCCTGAGCTTTTGTGCTCAAGGCTAGTGGTCTAACACTTGAGCCACAGCTCCACTTCTTGCATTTTGGTACTTAATTGGAGATAAGAATCTTACAGACTTTCCTGCCCAAGCTGGGTTCGAACTGCAGTCCTCAAATCTCAGCCTCTTGAGTAGGTAAGATTACAGACGTGAGCCACTGGCACCCATCAAATAACTGGTTTAACACAACTCTAATGTTACCATCATTACAGTCTTCATAATCATCCCCTTCATCTCTACAATCAACACTAGCATCCTTACTACCATCATGAATACTATTACAACCACTATCAGTGATATTGCCAACATCCCCATTCCATCACCAAATCAAAATCATCACCCTCACAACTAAGACAGCAACCATCCCTATCTTCACTCCTTTGATCATAGCCTTCCCTATTCCTAAATACTATGCCAGCCTCCTAGCTCCTTTCTCCCTACCCAGGGTTATGCATGGCACACTATGAGAGTGGTTTTGACTCCGCCTTTGTGGACCACAACCCTGATGGCAGCAGTGATTATGGCATTTTCCAGCTGAACTCTGCCTGGTGGTGTGACAATGGCGTCACACCCACCAGAAACCTCTGCCACATGGATTGTCATGGTAAGACAGCCCTGGGAATACATGGAAGACCTGAGTTGCCCCCACACCACACACATCTAAACCAATCTCCTAGAAAAGTAGAAAAGTGAACAGAAAGGGGGAAAGTTGCCTGGACTATTAGAAACAGCATCCAAAGCCATACTATACTGAGTTGTCTAGGTCAGGAGAATACAGAGCTCTAAATCTCATCTAGAGTGGCAGATGCCATTTTCGGACACTCAGGAAACAGGAAAGTTAGTTCCATGTGAAACACGAGAGACTGCTTTGATTTAGAGTTGAAATCGTCTAGCCCTTGAAGGAAGAAACAGATATGTAGAAGTAGGAAAAGAAGCAAACTCCCTCCAAGAAGAAATGAGAGAACTTTACAGGAAAAAGTGTGGTGTTTTTGAAGACAAAATAGAATAGCAAATTGGAATTGCTCAAGGGTGTCCAAAAAATTGGTAGTTGAAGTTGTCCAACACAGGCTAAAATAGAGACAATGCTTACTTGAGGCAAGTTCAAATGGTGGCTGAGGTTGTGCAAGCCCTGTCAGTATGACAGAAGAGGTCACCCAGGAATGGCCATACTGAACGTTGAGGTGGCCCAGGACTCGCCACCAGACACTGTAGTTGACTAATAAAGGTTAAATTGAAAAGTGAGGGTTTTTTAACGCTAAGTAAAATAAAGGTTAAGGCTGTTCAGTTTGAGACAGCATGGATATTGGGGTAGTTAATGAGGTTAAAATTATTTATAACTAGATAGCAATTAAGATGTGTACCCTGAGCCCTGGACTCAATCTCCAGTATTGTTAAAGAAAGTCTAGGACTAGTCTACATGGTGGTTGAGATCATTAATAACTAGCTGAATAGCAGTTAAAGATCACCCTGTCCAACCAGCATAGCACTTAAGATCATGTAGGATCAGGAACCATAGTGGCTGAGGTTGAACAGGACTAGGCAATTTGGAGACTGAGGTCATCCAAAACCAATCATATCTATGATCTAACAACCCGGTATTTGAAATCACCAGGACAAACTGCTGGGGCAATTAAGTAATCTCAGCACTATAGTTAAGTAGCCAACATTACAGTTTAGATAATTCATAACCAGATGTAAAAGTGTAAAAATATCAGTTGAAAACATCCCGAGCTAGCCAGCATGGAGTTAAGGTTGTCTAGGAGCAGGGAATGAGGTATGTCGGTTATTCCTAATCAGCCAACATGATAGTCAAGGTCAATGAAGAGCATCCACATGAGTTTGGCCCACATGGTAGTTGACAAGGAATGATGTCATCTACAGCTGGCCAATGTAATGGCTGAGGTTAGGCCCCAAAGAACCCAGAAACCTAGGTCCCTCCCTATACTGTCACTCTGTTCCCAATTCACCAGATGACTTTGTCCCTCTTTCCTCCCCAGATTTACTCAATCGCCATCTTTTGGATGACATCCTGTGTGCCAAGAGAGTTGTGAGCTCATATGACAGTATGAGAGCCTGGTAAATTCATGGGGACGGTCTGGACTCTGGACTTCCAGACATGGGGTGGTATTAATACCCCACCAGCTTGTCCACTTCACCCTCCCTCCTGCCCTCTCTCCATTTCTAGGGATTCTTGGATTCGGCACTGTTCTGGCCATGATTTATCTGAGTGGCTCAAGGGGTGTGATTTGCATCCAAAACCTGAGTCAAGAAAAGATTCTTGGGGGTAAAGATTTGCTTTTCCTTTGTTTCAAATCTTTTGTGCATTCAATAAAGGATAATATCTATAAACAATGTAAGGCCATTGCTTGTCAGATATCTGACTCTTCATTTCTCCAGTGCCTAAAGGCATATCTATTCAATCAGTTCCTCCATGCCTTCACACTCTGGTCTAGAGATACCAGATCAAGCCAAGCACTGGTGGCTCACGCTTGTAATCCTAGCTACTTGGGATGCTGAGATTGGGAAGACTGCAGTTCAAGGTCATTCCGGGCAGAAAACTTTGAGAGAACTATTCTCAATGGAGAACAGGGTACAATGCGTGGTTGGATTGTGGACCAGGTGTGCACCTGGGCAGGAAATGAGGCTCTATCTCCCAAAAAGTGACCAGCAAAATCAGGTAGAATTGTGGGTCACTGGTAAGAGCATCTGCCTAGCAAGTATAAAGACATAATTTTGAGCCCCAATAGTGAAAAAAGAAAGAAAGGAAAGGAAAATAGGTGCATCACTTGGAGTATATGTTGAAGGAGACTAGCATAGTGATTAAGTGCACAGGTTCTCTTTGGTTCAAATACAACAGCTTCTCAATGCTATGGTTGGTGCCTTAAAAATATCTTAAAAATCGATCTTTGCGCCTTAATTTTCTCATCTGGGAAATGAAAATATGATCACATGGGATTATTGGGAGGATTAAATGAATTAATATTTGTAAAGCAATAAAGTGTTTAGTATAAGAGTCACTTATAGGCCAAGTGTGGTGGTGCTTGCCTGTACAGTGCTTGGGAGACAGAGGTAGGAAGATTTCAAGTTTGAAGCCCATGTGGACTACACAGTGAGATCCTGTCTCAAAAAGAAAAGTGGCTCACACCCATGATCCTAGCTAATCAGGAGGCAGAGATCTGAGGATCATGGTTAAAAGCCAGCCCAGGCATGAAAGTCTGAGACTCTTATGTCCAAAAATCCCTTCCCCCCTGCAAAAAAAAGCCAGAAGTGGACCTGTTGCTCAAGTGGTAAAGCTTCAGCCTGGGCAAAAGAAACTCAAGGAGACAGCACTCAGGTTCCAAGTTCAAGTTCCAGAACCTTTCTCCCCGCCCCCAAAAAAATGCATGCTGGTGGCAAACACCTGTTATCGTAGCTACTCAGAAGACAGGTATGAGGATTGAAGTTCATTGCCAGCCCAGGCAGCAAAGTTTGTGAAACGCTTCTCTCTAATTAACCATCTAAAATCCAGAAGTGGAGCATAGCTCAAGTGGTAGATCATCAGCCTTGAGCAAAAAAGCTAAGGCTTTTTTTTTAAATTCAGGGCTCCAGGCACTGAATTTAAGCTCTAGTACAAGCACAAAAGGCACTTCTATGTTTTGAGAGAGAGGGATGGGCTAGAAGGGTAAGAAAACAAACTTCCCTCACAAAGTTACCAGTCTCAGATGGGGTCACAACAAGGTCTTTATTTAAGACATATACAGTCTCTTCAGGGGAGGACCGCATTGGATTCAGCCTACCCAGGAAGTGAGAATTGAGTGTTTAAAATATTCACATCCTCCCACAGCGTCTCACTGGTCCCCATTCTCTCAGTTCCAACATTGCCACTTACACAACCAGAATCCTAAATTGCAAATGACAGACTGGGAATTTAGGCAAGGAATGCAATAGACACACAAAGTACTTGTTTCTTTTTACAGAATGTCCAGGTTTCAGTCAGGTGTCTTGAGCACTAAGAATTTGAACTTGCCATTCTCTTTCCACTGAGCAGCCCCAAAGGAAGTAGTCACTCCCAGGAGGAAGCAACCTTCCGCATCCTTTGTAGTCTTTGCTTGGACTGGGAGAGTGGTTACCCAACTACTCACGACCTTGCTTTCAGTGTTCCCCTCATCCAAAATAAGCCCAGATGATCACAGAAATAGTCCAAGTCAAATTTAAGCCCCCTCCTTAATGCCAAGTCAGTATCACCTGTGTTCTTCCCCAAGCAACATAGATGAACAAATTCTGTCTCTCATATGGTCCATCGGGGGGCCATTCCTCTGGGGACTGACATGTGAATGTGATTGTTATTCATCAAAAGCAGCAGAAATAAACTTAATCAGAAACATCTTCTAAAAGCCCATTAGGTAGCTTTGCTTATAGTCATCCTGGGAAAGCTACACAATTTCAGATAGAGGAAAAGTCCACACACAGAAACATAGCCAAAATTTGCCCACAGAACAAGTGGGAGTGGAAACATTGACGTGATTGACTGCTGCTATTTGTGGAAACTAGATTTCATGTTGTCTTCACACTGATTTGATTTGGCATCTTTTAACAATTTGGAACATTTATAAGCATATTCTCTCTCTCTCTCTCTCTCTCTCTCTCCTCTCTCTCTCTCTCTCTCTCTCTCTCTCTCTCTCTCTCTCTCTCTCTCCTCTCTCTCTCTCTGGTACTGGGGCTTGAACTCAAGGCCTTGCACTCTTGCTTAGCTTTTGAGCTCAAAGCTGGAGCTCTGCCACTTGAGTCACACCTCCACTTCCGGTTTTTTGATGGTTAATTGGAGATAAGAGTCTCTTGGATTTGTCCCCCAGGACTGCAAACCACGAGTCTCAGATCTCAGCCTCCTGAGTACTTAGGGTTACAGGCATGAGCCACCAGTGCCTGGCAAAGTATTTTCTTCATTGCTGTTCCTTTAAAGGTTATCCTTAAATCTGTAAAATTCATTAATACTATTCCATAAACTCCTTTTTCTCCCTCTGGAGATGGTACTTCCCATTATGAGAAATGACAAAATGGGGATTCATAGTAAGATTTCATTTTTTTTTCGGGAAGAGTTTGGTATTCAATGTGGAAACACATTTCCCTTCCATCACTTCTATGGGACTATGCTTCAACAGACTCCCAATACAAGTTCAAAACCAAGTTTTCACTTTAGAATGTTGGATCTTCCTATTCCTTCTACCTGGAATGCTCTTCCCCCAGTATGGTTGGTGCTTCATTTTCACTCCACAGAAAAGCCTTCTGGGATCACCCTAGGTAAAAAAGCATGATCCCTCACCTCACCTTTTCCATGTTGTTTTTCTTTGACATTTCTAAGAAAGATTTTCTATTTTCAGTCCTTTGGTTTCTATTCTTTCTGAGTTCTCTAATGCATGTTGAACTGTGACCCCAGGAAGGTTTCTCTCATATTCAGGGAAGTCATAGGATTTCTCTCCTCTGTGAGTTCTTTGATGTACAGTGAGTTTGGACTTCTCTCTGAAGGCTCTATTACACTTATCGCATTTATAGGGTCTCTCTCCTGTATGAGTCCTTTGATGTATAATGAGATAAGATTTTTGGGAGAAAGCTTTCTCGCACACATTACACTCATAGGGTTTTTCTCCTGTGTGAACTCTCTGATGAATAATGAGGTATGATTTCTGGAAGAATGCTTTATCACATTCATTGCATTCATAGGATTTCTCAAATTTTTCCCTTGTATGAGCTCTCTGGTGTAGCATGAGATAGGACTTGCGGGAGAAGACTTTTCCACATACTGCACATCCATCCGTTTTTTCTCCTGTGTGGATTCTCTGATGAGCACTGAGGCTCAGCTTAAGGGTAAAAGCTCGTCCACACTCTGAACACACATAAGGTTTCTCTCCTGTATGAATTCTTTGATGTCTGCGCAGAGTCGATTTCTCTCGGAAAGATTTGCCACATTCGTTGCATTCAAAAGGTTTCTCTCCTGTGTGTGTTCTCTGGTGCACACTGAGGTGTGCCTTTTGATTGAAGGCTCTTCCACACTCTGAGCATTCATAGGGCTTCTCTCCTGTGTGAGTTCTCTGATGGATGATGAGCTTTGTCTTTTCTCGGAAGGCTTTTCCACACTCATTGCACACATATGGTTTCTCTCCAGTATGAGTTCTTTGGTGGATATTCAGAGTTGATTTCTCTCTGAAGTATTTGCCACAATCAGTGCATTCAAAAGGTTTTTCTCCTGTGTGTGTTCTCTGGTGCACACTGAGATGTGCCTTTTGGTTGAAGGTTTTCTCACAATCAGAACATTTATACGGTTTCTCTCCTTTGTGTGTTCTTCGATGTATGATGAGATTTGTCTTCTCTTGGAAAGCATTGCCACACTCAGTGCATACATAGGGTTTCTCACCTGTATGAGTTCTTTGGTGTATATGCAATGTTGATTCCTCTCGGAAGGATTTGCCACATTCATTACACTCAAAGAGTTTGTCTCCTGTGTGTACTGCCTGGTGTATGCTGAGATGTGCTGTCTTGTTAAAAGTTTCTGTGCATTCTGCCCATTCATAAGATTTCTCTCCTATATGGGTGATCTGATGAACAATTAGGAGGGAATTCGTGCTGAGGGTGATTCTACACTCAGGACATTCATAGGTTTTCTCTCCAGCTTGAGTCATATTATAATGAACAAAGTTCTGACTGTGACTTTTCCCGTATGTATTATAGTCATGCAGCTGTGTGCCATCATTGATCTCATGCCTGCCATGAATTAGGAATTTGCCACATCTATTACATTCATAACATTCCTGAGCTGCAAAGCTCAGATTATTAGGGCTGAGTAAGCCTACATTACCTTTGCAATTCTTCCCATAGGAGTCATTCATATAGGATGCATGTCCTGAAGCAAGTTCCCATGGGCTCTGACAAAGGGCATTTGCAAGTCCATCACAGTTCTGACTTCTCTCTTCAGTCACATTGTTCCCAAGAGTAGATATAGCTTGCCTCTGGTGGGGATTTTGGGTTTCCTGATGCCTTTCCAGAAGTTCTTCAGCCTGCCCATCTTCTAGAAAAAGAATAATAAACCATATTCTGTAAATACACATTTCTCACAAGCGTGTCTCTCTCTTACATTCAGAGTTTGAGAGGGAAAAGTAAATCAAGAGACATTAGAATAGAAAAAAAATAAACATACATAACATAATTGCTTTAAAAAGAGTTGGGAACTTGTGGCTCACACCTACAATCCTAGCTACTGAGGATTGCAGTTGAAAGCCAGCCCAGGCAAGAAAGTCCATGATACTTTTATCTCCAAGTAAGTACTAAAAAGCCAGAAGTGGAGCTGTGGCTCAAGTGATAGAATTCTCGTCTTGAGCAAAAGAATCTCAGGGAGAGTATCCAGGTCCTGAGTTCAAGCCACAGGACTGGCGCACGCGCGCGCGCGCACACACACACACACACACACACACACTAACTCAGTAGAGAAGGTGTAAACATATTTAGGGAGCTGTGACTAGGAAAAGAATATTGGAAGGGTAGTAGATCCAGAATTTGGAGGGAGGGAGGCTCAGAATGCAAAGAGCCTATCAAAAACACTGGAGGTGAACCCTTGAGGTAAATGAACATGGAAGCCCAAGGCCTCAGCCACAGTACAGTCTGTAGTTCCTCATCATCTCACACCAAGATTAGCATGAGACAACAGCTCATAAAACTAAAACCTGAAATTAGCAACAACAATACATATCCTTTAGAGACAAATTTATGATTCTTGAAAGATGGCTAAATCAGACACTGGTGGTGATTCTGGCTGTGATTCTGGCTACACAGGAGGCTGAGATATAATGATCAAGGTTTGAAGCCAACCTGGGCAGGAAAGTCTACAAGACCCTTATCTCCAATTAACCAGCAAATGTCCAGAAGTGGAGTCATAGCTCAAGTGGTAGAGCATTCACTTTGAGTGAAAGCACTAAACAAGAGTGAGAAGCCCTGGGTTCAGGTCCAGTACACACACACACACACACACACACACACACACACACACACACAGTCTATGATGGCTAGGCCTCAAAGACCGCATAGGTCTTAGTTTACTCATCTCCTAAATCAGTATTCTTACCTGTACAACTTGAACTTGGAATTTCCTTCTTTATGATCTCAAGGACTCCCCCTTGCTCCAGAAAGGCAATCACTTCTGGTTTAGTAACAGGATACCCTGTAATAAATGATACAAGATTTGGGTTCTCTGTGTAGCCTTCAGGACTTCAAAGTAATTAAGGTACATTTTAATAAAGCTTCATTTCACGTGGGGCATGAAAATACAAACATCTATTCATTTTAAGAGGGAATAAGAATCTTGAATCCCTAGAACCTGAGGTCAAAGTATTAAAGCACTCTGGAGCTGGCAAGTTATCCTACTGGGAATACCATGAATTATACAGGCCATCCTCACCCACAGACACAAGATGGCTATAATTCTCTAGCATCACATCTCTGTATAGGGTCTTCTGGGAAGTGTCCAGTTGATTCCACTCTTCCTGGGTGAAGTCCACAGCTACATCATCGAATGACACTGATCCCTGCAATTGCATATTTTTATTCAGCCAGTTTGATAAAAAATTAAAGTGATGACATTAGCCTTAATTTAATGCTGCTTTAAAAATACATAGGTAAATATTTATGCAGTACATTAGGACCTCTCTCTCTTTGTGTATTTTTCTCTCTGTGTGTGTATTTGTGTGTATATTTGTATGATCAGCTCAGGATAACTGGAGTGATTATTTTAAGATACAGAGGATATTCTTCAGAAAAGAGCTACCATTTCATCACTTCAAAAAACCTTTCAAAAGGACTGAGGGTATGGTTAAGTGGTGGACCACCTGCCTAGCAAGTATGAGGCCCTGAATTCAAAGCTGCAGTACTGGGAGAGAAGAAAGCCTTCTAAGGTGCTGGTATGTAGCCTTAGTACAATGCTTGAATAGTGTCCACAAGACCCTAGGTTCCATCCCCATCACTGCAAAAAAAAAAACACAAATAAAGCAAAAATTTTTGTACTGCTAAAACAATAAAGAATTCTTACAAATCAATAATATAGATAATCCAATTAAAAACACGAAGAAATATTTCATTAGATAATTTCACACAAATGATATTGGTATTGTCAATGAACACATGAAAATGTTTTCAACATTCTTGGTTATCAGAGAAATGCAAACTTAAGTCATACTAAAATACCAATATGTACTTAAAAGCTAACAATCCTGGAAGTGGAGCTGTGGTTCAAATGGTAGAGCACCAGCTTTGAGCAAAAAAGCTAAGGAATAGCACCCAGGACAAGGGTTCAAACTCTAATAGCAGTGTGCACATGCACACATACCCGTCCCCCTCCCCCACACAAAGGCTAAGAACACAAATTTTGGCAGAGGCATAGAACTACTAGAATTTTCATGTATTGCTGATGGGAGTAAAATGGTACAGATACTTTAGGAAATGGCTTGACAGAATTTATTAAACCTGAAAACACTCTTAGGAGAGAGCATCCCCAATCCCAGGTGTACGTATCTAATTAAAATTCTATACACACATGTCCATGAAGACATGTACAGTATGTACAGTATATTTGTTATTTGTATCAGCTGAAATACAAACATCAGCAGTGGAATAAGATGAATAACTATGGTATTTTTTGTGCTAGTCCTGGGGCTTAAACTCAGGGCCTGGGCACTATCCCTGAGTTTTTTCTGCTCAAGGCTAGTTCTCTACCACTTGAACCACAGATCTGCTTCTTGCTTTTTGGTGGTTAATTGGAGATAAGTGTCTCATGGATTTTCTTGCCTGGGCTGGCTTCAAACCCCAATCCTCAGATCTCAGCCTCCTGAGTAGCTATGATTACAGTCATGAGCCACTGGCACCTAGCTATTTTATATATATATATCTAGGGTTTGAACTCAATTCCCTTCATTCCTTTGGTTTGCTTGCTCAGATGTTGCTCTACCACTTGAACTAGGCCCCCAACCTGGCTTTTCACTGGTTATTTTGGAGAGGAAGTCTCACAGACTTTACTGCCTGAACTGGTTTCAAAACTGAATCCTCTGGATCTCAGCGTTCCTGAGGAGGTAGGGTTATAGGCAATAGCAGCTAGTTTGTGCTACATAATGCAATAGTAAGCAGTGATTTAAAAGAGAGCAAATTAATGGTACATGAAGTAACAAGGATTAGTCTTAAAAATCATTACGCTGGAGTTAGGAGTATAGCTAAGTGGCAAACACTTTCCTTGCATGTACAAAGCTCTGGTCTACATCTCTAACACCACAAAATAATATGAGTGAGTGAAATGAGACTCAAAAGAATAATAACAGGTGATTCTGTTTAAATGACAGACTCAAGAATAGACAAAAAGCCAGGTACTGGTGGCTCATGCCTATAATTCTAGCTCAGGAGGCTGAGATCTGAGGATCACAGTTCAAAACCAGCCTGGGCAGTAAAGTCAGTGAGACTCTTATCTCCAATTAACCACCAGAAAACTGGAAGTGGTGCTGTGGTTCAAGTGGTAGAGCACTAGCCTTGAGCTGAAGAGCTCAGTATAAGCACCCAGGCCTTGAGTTCAAACCCCACGACTGGCAATAAAAAGGGGGGTGGGGGAGAGAGAGAGAGAGAGAGAGAGAGAGAGAGAGAGAGAGAGAGAGGGAGAGAGAAACAATCTATGGTGATATAAATCAGAACCTAGTTACCCCAAAGTCAAGAGTTGTGACTGGAAGAAGCTTCTTTGTGGTGTGTAATTTCCTGCTTTGTGCTCCAGCTAAGGGTTGCACAGGTGTTTTCAACTTGCAGAAATTCATAGACCCGTCCACTTTATATGGATTTCTCTGTACACTATGCTTCAATATGTCTACCTCCAAAGGTTTTTTCATCTGAGGAATATATCCACAAATGGTTTAAGAAATGGCAAGGTAGATTTTGAAATATCCACTTGAGGCGGGGGCTAGCAGTGTACATGAAAGAACAATTCACCAAATATAAAAAGAAAAAAATATTAAAAGTTGCTCAACCACATTAATAAGTAAATAAACACAAACCCCTAAAATGAGATATTTTCAACAATAAAGTGACAAAGCTTAAAACTATGAAAAAAGGACTCAATGTGTATTTTAATTCATTACTAGTGGATATGTCAACTTCTATTAACATTTCAAAAGGCAATGCCTATGAAAGTTCAAAGCAAGATGAATTTTGAACTAGATATTTTAAGAATGCTCATCTCTGTATACAAAGACAGATCCAGAGATATTGCTAGATAGTGTAACAGAAGTTACAGAGTGGTCCTTCACTATGAATCTTATTAATCATGGGATAAGCATACAAGAAAACAAATGCAGGGGCTGGGAATATGGCCTAGTGGCAAGAGTGCTTGCCTCCTATACATGAAGACCTAGGTTCGATTCCTCAGCACCACATATATAGAAAAGGCCAGAAGTGACGCTGTGGCTCAAGTGGTAGAGTGCTAGCCTTGAGCAAAAAGAAGCCAGGAACAGTACTCAGGCCCTGAGTTCAAGCACCAGGACTGGCAAAAAAAAAGAAAAGAAAACAAATGCAGCTGTTAAAATACCGCAATGTGGCCAGGAACCAGTGGCTCATGCCTGTAATCCTAACTACTTAGGAGGCTGAGATTTGAGTGAGAATCATGGTTTAAAGCCACCTCAGACAAACAAATCTGAGATATTCTGATCCCCAAATAATCAGTAAAAAGCCAGAAATTGAGGTGTGGCTTAAGAGATAGAGAGCCAGCTGTGAATGAAAAAAGTCAAGCCAAGGACGTGAGGCCTGTAGCGAAAACCCCAGTACCAGTATGCACAAAAAAATACGTTCAATCTCTAGTAACACACACACACACACACACACACACACACACACACACACACACAAACCAGGACAGCTGGACATGTTTGTATACCTGTAATCCTAGTTACTCAGGAGGTGAAGACAAGAGGATTGAGTTTCGAGGTCAGCATAGGCAAAAAGTTAGCAAGACTCTATCACAAAACATACCAGTGACATGTGCCTAGCTACTCAGATTATGGGATAATACCTGGAGAATCAAGATTCAAAGTCAGCCTTGGAAGAAAAGCCTAAAAGACTAAATTTGCAATTAACTGACACAAAGCCAGGCTAAAGGAATGGCTCAGGAAGTAGAGCACAAGCCATGAGCAAAATGCCATACAAGAGCATGAGGCCTTGAGTTCAAGCCCCAGTTCTGGCACGCACACACACACACACACACAAACACACACACAAATTGCTGGTGTAATAATTATACCAATGGTCTCAGTTATTGGAAAGCAGAGGTAATCAAGGTCCAAAGCCATCCAGGGAACGTTGCCTTAAAACCTCATCTGGAGGAAGTGGAGCTGTAGCTCAAGTGGTAGAGCACTAATTTTGAGCAAGAAAGATCAGGGACTGTGCACAGGCTCTGAGTTCAAGCTCCACCACAGACAGACAGACAGATAGAAAGACACACACAGACACACACACACACCCCATCTGTGAAACCAGCTAATAAAAGCAAAAGTTACCAGGGGTATGTTTCAAGTGGTAGACCACATGCCTAAGAAGCGAAAGTACCTGAATTCAATCCCCAGTACTACACATATGTACACACATAGACACAGAGATACACAATCTCTATGCGGCTGGGCATGGTGGCACATGCCTATCACCCTAGCTACTTGTAAGGATTGTGGCTCAAGGTCAACCTGGGCAAAAGCAAGACCCTGTCTCAAAAACCACCTGAGTGTGCTTAGCACATTCCTCCAGTTCAAGCTATTTAGGTGGTATATGTAGGAGGATCACAGCTTAGGCTAGCCTGGGCAAAAGACCTAGACCCTATCTACAAAACAAACTAAAAGCCAAAGATTGGTGATGCGGCTCAAGTGGCACAGTGCCCTCCTTGCTAGCATGAAACTCTGAGTTCAATATCTGAGCCAATATGCTGGTGCATAATTATAATCTCAGCACTAAGGAGGCTGAGGCAGGGTGATTATGAGTTTGGTATGGATTACATACCCAGATCCTATCTTAAAAAACAAAAAGCCACGCTCAGAGAGACAAATGACACATGTTTCCTCTCATATGTGGAAATTAGATCTAAAATACATAGGAACATGATAAATTACCATGAGACCAAAAGAGGAACGCTTAGAGGAGGACAAATGCACAATGCCTATGTGCACCTGATCATATACAATAATATTTATAGAAATGAAACAATGAAAAAAGGAGCCAGTTACAATGGCACAAGCCTGTAATCCTAGCTGCTTGGGAGGCATAGAACTGGGGATTTCAGTTCAAAGCCAACTTGGGCATAAAAGTTGGCAAGAGGAAGATGCTGGCATGCAGGTAAGGTACAGCATGTGAGTCTGTCAGAAGGAGCCCTCAGTGAAGGCAAACCCTGGGCCAGAAGGAGAATGGCATCACTCAGGCCCTCAAGGTGACCCTGAAGCAAGACACTTGTGGAATGAGGCACAACCCTGCTAAGAAGTTCACAAACTACTGGTGGAATGAGCCCTTCAACAAGACTGCAGCCAATTTGGTAGTCGAAACTGGACAGGATTGAGTACTGATAAAGCACCTTTCTGAAGAGACTGCCAATCACAAGTGCTCCAAACCCAATTTATTGTATCAGACGTTTGTGAAGACAGCCACACTGACTTCAGGTGGAGAGAAACCAGACAAAGACTTGGAGTGCAGCAGTGATGAAGATAACCAGGGACCCATACCTCCAAAGATTCTGACAGATGATGAAATGCGGCTCCAAACCTGTGAGTGGTGAACAGCACAGGAGGCTGCCCGCCTTGGGATTACAATGAAGGCCAAGCTTGCTCAGCTAGAAGCCCAGGAACAGGCCTTCTTGACTTGTCTTAAAGGCCAGGACACTGGGAGCGCTCAACAACAGACTGAGAGCAAACCTACCCCTCAAAAAGAAAAAAAAAAAGCATCTTTCTGAAGCAGAAAGACCAAGTAACAATAGCAACTGAAAATTCAGGTGAAAAGTACCTAGAACAAATTATTCAGAACTTCAGGAAGAGAAAGAAGAAGAGAAACAACATCAAGGACAACTCTTAGAGGAGAGAGAGGAAATGACTGTAGGGTATGAGGAGGAAGAGGCTGTAGGAACAAGTGAGCTTGAGAAACTAAAGAGCAGAGAACAATCCAATTGGTCCCTCAGGAAAAAGAAGAAAAAGAAGAGGCAGCACCACGAAGAGGAGGAAATGGGAGTCTTCACTGACGGAGAAAGAGGTTAGAAGGCTGCAGATAGTGTCAGTACAAAAGATGTGGGGAGTAGAGCACACACTGACATGCACATCAAAAGCAAAAAGAAGAGACATTGTAAAAAAGAGGACTTGAACACAGAGGAGGAAGGAGGGCTGGAGACTGCTTTAAATGGCAGGACTAGGGAAGCAGAAAGCAGAGCCAGAGTGATGGCAGAAGTATGAAAAGCAAGAAGAAAAGAAGAAAGCATCAGGAAGGGCAGGAGGAAGTTTTGGGTATAAGTCATGAAGATGAGGATGATAGAACTATGGAAGTAAAGAGCAGCGGCAAAAGACAGTGGTCACTCCTAGAGGAAGAGAGAGCTGGAGTCAACAGTGACCAGAGAGTCAAAAAGAAGAAATTGAAAGAGAGACTGAAGGTCCAGTCAAGGGCTCAATCAGTTATTTCCAGTTGTAGCCTCCAGAGAGAGCTAGGTTGAAGCAGGATTTCTCATTTCCCAAGGATGAAACTGAATTCTGGAACCCACAGTTTGCTGAGAGAACCAAAGTGCCACACCTTTGCTGAGAAATTCTCTTCTTAGCATGGCCTAACAAAGAGCCAGGAAGCTAAAAGACAAGGAATGCTGGGGGCTATGGGTAGAAGAACACAGATAGGGGTATATGCATTTGCAGGAACATCTATTTTAAAGAAGCTGAAAATGTAAAAATAAATAAAAAACAAACAAATAAATAAGTGTTGGCAACAGTCTATTTCAATCAAAGATTAGACACCTATCACGCCCAGTGACAAAGGGAAGAACAAATAGGATAACAACCCATGCTATTCAAGTCATTCAGCAAGACCCTAACTTGAAAATATCCAAAACAAAAAGAAGATGGATGTGTGGCTCAAGTGGTAGAAGACCTGACTAGCAAGCATAAGGCTCTGAGTTCCATCCCTAGTACAGCCATAAAACAAAACAATAAAGGAGCCAGGAGCAGATGGTTCGTGCCTGTAATGCTAGGTACTTAAGAAGTGGATATTGGGAAGACCTCAATTCAAGGCCAATCTGGACAAACGTTAGCGAGAGCCCCATTTCAACAGTAAAAGCTGGCATGGCAACAGTGTCTGTCATCCCAGTTTATACTGGGAAGTGTAAAGAGGAGGTTCATGATCTAGGCCAGTCCAGAAAAAAAAAAGCAAGACCCTATCTCTCCCCTCCAAAAATCCCCCAGAGGCTTAGCTCAAGCATGTTAGTACCTGCATAGCAAGTGTTAAGTCCTGGATTCAAATCCTAGTATCACACAAAAAAGGATGGGCATAGTGATGCATGTCTGTAGCCCAATTATGTGGGACATGAAGGTTGGAGGCTCATGGTTGGAGTTTGGCCCAGGCAAAAAGCACAAGACTTTACCTAAAAAGTAACTAAAAATATACCTGGCACTGGTGGCTCACACCTGTAATCCTAGCTACTCCAGAGGCTGACATCTGAGAAACATGGCAAGAATGTGTGTGAAACTCCTATCTTCACTTAACCACCAAAATGCCAGAAGCTAAAGTGTGGCTAAAGTGGGAGAGCACTATCCTTTTTTATTTTTTTGTTGGGCATAGGGGCTTGAACTCTGGGCCTGGGTGCTAACTTCTGAGCTCTTTTACTAGTGCTCTAACGCTTTGAGCCATAGCATCACTTCGAGTTTTCAGGTAGTTAACTAGGGATAAGAACCTCACAGACATTCTTACCTGGGCTGACTTCACATTACAATCCTCAGGCTTCAGCCTCCTAATTAGGATTGGAGGCATGAGCTACCAGTGCCTGGTAATATATTTTTTATTGTATTTTAACTGTGACCTAATCACCTAAGAGAAGTATAGCCTTTCTATTTGTGGCATCATGTCCATAAAACAAGTTTCAAATCTGTGAGCTTTTTGGATTTAAGATAATGGCAATTTGTACTACTATTATAGTTATTCTGTAATGGGAAAGTAGAGTTGGAAAAAAGCTTTAGTGAGCAAGCTGTAGCAAAAGGAAGGTTTATGTAAATTATGCTTTAGAAGTATATGTAAATATAAGGTGAAAGAACAAAGTAAAGAGATGTATAAGCAAAAATTAATCAAATTCACCTTAAAATTAGTTATCTGGAATGACTCAGGATTAGTCTCTTTTTAGTTCTATTATTTTTCTTTTCTTTTTTTTGTGCCAGTCCTTGGGCTTGAACTCCTGGTCTGGGTGCTGTTCCTGAGCTTCTTTTTGCTCAAGGCTTGTGCTCTACCACTTGAGCCACAGTGCCAGGCTTTGAGATAAGTGTCTCAAGAACTTTTCTTTCCAGGTTGGTTTCAAACCACAACCCTCAGGTCTCAGCCTCCTGGTTAGCCATGATTACAGGAGTAAGCCACCAGCACCTAGCTTAATTCTTTTTCTATATGTTTGATGGTGGGAATAGATTTCAGTGACTTGTACATGCTTATGCACTACAAACTGAACTGCAGCCTCAGGCAAGTTTCCCTTTTTAGAGTGCACATTCCTCAACAGTTTGAGGTGGCCCACACCTGTAATCCTAGCTATGTGGGAGGCTGAAAATAAGAAGATCGTGGTTCAAGGCCAGCCCAGGCAGAAAAGTTTGTGAGACTCTCATCTCAAACAGGAACTGTGTGTAGCATTGGGTGCCTATCATCCCAGCTGTAATGGGAAGCCCAAAACATGCAGATCAAGGCCCAGGGAACCAGGGCAAGAAATGAGACTCTATTTAAAAAAATAACCACAAAAAAGAACTCAAATGCAAGTGCTAGTGGCTCATGCCTGTAATCCTACTTTCTCTGGAGGCTGAGATCATGGTTCAAAGCCAGAATGGGCAGCAAAGTCCATGAGAGTCTTATCTCCAACTAATTACCAAAAAGGCAGAAGTGGAGTTGTGGCTTAAGTGGTAGAGCATCTACCTTGAGCAAAAAACACTAAAGGACAGGGACTAGGCCCGGAGTTCAAACCCTAGTACCAGCACAAAAAAAGAAAAATGAATTGGGGGTGTGGCTCAGTGGTAGAGTGCCTGCTTTGTAAGCACAAGGCTTGGATTTCATACCCTAGTACAGCCAAAAAAAGAAAGAAAAGAGAGAGAGAGAGAGAGAGAGAGAGAGAGAGAGAGAAGGAAGGAAGGAAGGAAGGAAGGAAGGAAGGAAGGAAGGAAGGAAGGAAGGAAGGAAGGAAGCTGGGTACCAATGGCTTGTGCCTATACTCCTAGTTGCTCTGAAGGCTGAGATGGATCACAGTTTGAAGCCAGCCCGAGCAGAAAATTCCATGAGACTCTTATCTCCAATAAACTACTCAGGAAAAGCCAGAAGTGGCACTGTGGCTCAAGTGGTACAGTGCTAGCCTTGAGCACAAAGAGGCTCAGGGACAGTGCCCAGGCCCTGAGTTCAAGCCCCAGGATCATCAAAAAAGGAAGGAAGGAAGGAAAAGGGGAAGGGAGGGAGAAAAAGAGGGCAGGAAGGATAAGAAAAAATTGTTTTTTTGGTTTGTTTTTTTTGGTGTGGTGCTGGTGATGAAACCCAAAGGTCTCCACAGGCTAGGCAGTGTTCTACAACTGAGCTACACTACCAGTGCTTTGTTTCTTCAGATAAGAGTCTCACTATGTAGCCCAGGCTGGCCTTCAACTCCAAATCCTCCTGCCTCTGTCTCTGGAGTGCTAGGACCACAGCATTTTCCACCCCTGCTAGCCAGAGTCTGAATCTTTTAGTACCATTTCTATCTCACGTCTGAAACAAACTGATACATAATCTAGACTTATAAAAGCAAAGTAAGAAGAAAAGAACTGAAAATAGGCAAAGACAAACATCATGAATTCTGAATTTAAGAACAAAAGCAGCCCTGTACGTTTCTCAGGATGTACTGAAATTGGAGATTAGAAGTAAAAATGTTTCAGTAACGAAATTGAAGGTATGAAGTTTACTGATTCTTCCAGCCTATCAAGGTTTTGTCCATGTGAGCCAGATCACAAGAAACTTTTATACAGGCATGGCTATGTGAAGTTACATCCCTTTAGTTCTTCACTGGCAGGATACCTTTGGCTGACACAAGCTGGTAGCTTATGCCTGTAATCCTAGCAACTCAGGAGGCTGTGATATGAGGAGCATGTTTCAAAGCCAGCCTGAGCAGGAGAGCCCATGAATCCCTTTTCTCCAACTAACCACCTAAAAACTAGAAGTGGAGCTATGGCTCACGTAGTAGAAAACAGTAACCTTGAGGGGAAAAGTGCAGGGACAGCATCCAGGTCCTGAGTGACCAGGCTCTGTGACCAAAGAGGGAAAAGGCATTTTAAATAACAGCTGAGCAATCCTAGCCCTGTGTTTCCCACAGGATTGTTGATGGGGAATTGACTGACCCAACAGAGGAATAGCTGATCAATTTCAGGAAATCTTTTCTTTGGAAAATGTGTTTTTTAAGATATAAATTTATTGTTATTATTAAAGTGTTATACAGAGGGGTTACTGTTTCATAAGTCAGGTAATGAGTACATTTCTTTTTCTGGACAATGTCACTTCCTTCACATTCCCTCATGCTCACTTTCTCTAACTGAGCTAAATAAATCAAGTGTGTATCCTTTCTTTTATGAAGTTGCTTTTATAAGGCTCAGAAAAGTAACCACAGCTCAATATATAAAGAATCCTATAATCTACATATATTTCAACCTTGACTTTATTTTACTTTACTTCCCCAAACTTAACTTCATATGCTTTTTGTTGTTCTTATTTCATAAATTTTTTTAGGGAGGAGGAGCTGGAGACAGGGTCTTGCTATGTAGCATGAGCTAGCCTAGAACTCTTAATCCTCCTGAGTTTCTGAGTTCTATGATTACAAATGCATGCCATCACACAAGGTTCTGTTTGTATTTATACCTATCCATTCAGTAGTATCAACAGTAATGCAAAGCTGGGCATCAGTGGCTCTTTCCCGTAATCCTAGCTACTCAGGATGCTGAGATCTAAGTATCATGGTTAGAAGCCAGCCTTGGCTGGAAAGCCTGAGACTCTTATCTCGAATTAACCACCAAAAGGCAAGAAGTGGATCTGTGGCTCAAGTGCAAAGCCTCATCATTGATCAAGAAAGCTAAGGAACAGTACCCAAGCCCTGAGTTCAAGCCCCTAGTATCAGCACACACACAAAAAAGTGCAATAGCATGAAACTCATATTCAAATAACATGAAACTCATATGTATAGCAGGCATTGTCTTAAACACTTATCTTAATTGATGTCTAAAATAACCATGCAAGGTAGGTACCACCACCATCATCATCTTCTTCTTCTTCTTCTTTTCCTTCTCCATTTCACAGTCAGGGAAACTAAGGCATAGAGGGGCTAGACAACTTTACCAAACCTTGCAAAGCTGTTAAGAGGTAAAGCTAAGGATACTGTGGTCTTAACTAATGTACATTTTTTCCTTCTTGTTTCTACATATTCTAACATAGGAAAGGGGTGGGGTTGGGGGGGGGGGAAGCAAGTAATAACTTACCCGGAACTCAGTCATGTTTGACTGTGGTGAAGAGAAGGCAAAGGCCTAAAAAGGCAGAACTGTTGAGAGGGAGGAGAAGAAAAGAGAAGAGCTGCAGATGGCAAGGAATGCCCAGACTGAAAGTTCACCAAATCACCAGGCCAGAAATCCACACATGCCAGCTGGTAAAAATGGCCACGCTATAGCTAAGAAAAAAGGGAAAGGACATTTGTTTTCCCCCACAGATCCCCATCACCCAACAACACATTCGTATCATGGACTTCATAGGCCATTCTACATTCCCAACCAGATTCCCCAGCGCTGACTCAGAATCCTCCCTCCACCCAAAATATTCCCTAGGGCCCCTTCTTTCAACATTTACAATACAGACTCCATCACTCAATCTATAGACTCCGCTCATCACACCCCCTAAATACTCCCATCATTCACTCCCCCCAACACAACTCCTCGGTCACAGACTCCACAGACCCTCATGTCTTATCTCACAGACCCCCATCAGCCCACTTACAGCTCCCTTCTCAGACTCATTACTCAGCTCCGAGCCCCTCCCAAGTACTCACCCTATAAATTCGTGTCTTTGAAGAATCCACACTCGCAGTCTGTGTCACTCCGCCCCACAGAGTACCAGCCCTCTCACTTCCGCTCCGAGTGAACTCTGCCCTCCTTCATCCCCAGCTCCAATCCTAGAATCCGAATTCTTATTCTGGCAAAGTCTCCTTAATGTTTCCAAAATCAGTCCTAACTTCCTGTGATAGCCACTTTTTCGCCCTTTACCCCGGCCTCGTCAGTCACTATATTTGCTCATGCGCAGTAGCCCTTCCTGAAGCCATTGATGCTGGCAGCTTAAATTATTTTGATTACCACAATGATCGTATTTGGGGGGCAAAAAAATGGCCGCGTTAATAAGCCGACTTGTCCTGGGGGCAGACATCTTTACAGCTTTTACAATTCCGTGCAGAGAGAGTTTATTTCGAAGAGCCGAGATTTTAGAAGGCATTAAAAATAAAATTTGGCACTAAAAGTGGGGACTACGGTGCAAAGGCAGGCTAATTACGGGTTTGTTTTGTTTTGCAAATCGAGAGTTGAGGACCACCCCCTCCCTCCGCCGGGTGAGGGAGGCTGGAATGGTACAATCCTCCCCGGTAACTATTCCAGGAGAAAGGAATCGGAGCAGAGAACTATCCATTTCTATACCGCCCAGTGCCTCTTCGGAGACAAGGAGGACTGGGGCTGGTAGTCCTCTTAAGGAAATATCACTAGCGAGTCAAATACTATGAGGCTGGCTTGAAGAAGGTCCGGGTTGGTACGGTCCGCTATGGGAGATACCAAGTGCAGATATGGAGAGGGGGGAGGTGGCGGTGGCAAAATTCTATCCTCAGTGAGAGTCGTTAGAGGAAAGCTACACCTGTAAGCACTGATACACAGAGATTCGGAGACAGAAGCTTAGGGACAAAGGGGACCGGGCAAGGTAGGACCTTAGAGACTCAGGAAGAAACCATACCGAATTGACAGTAACCCCGCCAAAATCAAAGTCCTGGGAATCTGCTGCAGAGATTTGGGAAAGCTGAGATGAGATGTCAGGGTCCTATTCTCCGCCCCCCCCCACCACCCCTGAGTTCCTATGGGAAGGGGCTGATCAGGGTCTCCCAGAGCCCGGAGACTGGAGACAATGCTCAGGGTCAGAACTTCAGACACCTTGCCTCATTAATTGAACTCTTATAATTTGACCAGACGAAAGACAAAATGTCAGGCTATTAAAATAGAGAATACTTTCATTAGTGAGACTATCCCAAAGACAAGGAAGTGGCCCTGAAATTTTATATGGATGGACCAACAAAAGAGTCAATCTTGAATCATAAGGAAGGATGCATAGATTACTTACCTTAGAATGTGAAAAAGAATTGGAAACTGATAAGTACTGTGTCCCCTTCTAAAATTACTATATTGAACCCCTCATATGATGGTCTTTGAGAATGAGACCTTTGGGGGGGGTGCAGTTAGATGACTTCATGAGAGTGAAGCTTTTTTCCCATGGAATTATGGCCCCCAAACCTTGATTTTGGATTTCACAGCCACCAAAACTGTGAGAAAGCAAGTTCCTGATTCATAATCTACTCACACTGTGATATTGTGTTGTGGTAGCCAGAGATGACTAAGGTAGAGTCCTGCATAGTTAGTACTTACCTGGAACACAAAGGGACAGAGTTTGAGGTGACACAAAGGAATAACCATCCCTACTTTTCAGAACAGAGCAATCACTCATGTGCAAGTCCCTTATTTAATCCTCAGTATTGAAAAAATAAAACAAGGTACTTTTTGTTGTTGAGGAAGCAAAATATGCATCGCATCAAATCTTTACTTATTTTAACATGCACAATTCAGTGTCATTTGGTTCATTAAGTGTTTTGCAACAATTACCACTGTCTGGTTACAGACCATCTTCATCACTTCCCCTCAAACCACACAGCCATTAAGCAATCATTTCCCATCCTGCTTAGTTCCTATCTCCTGGATACCTCATGATCTGTTTTCTGTCACAACGGATTTGCCCACTGGGAATATTTCATCTGAATCAAATGATGCATTCTATGGAATTTTGTGGCCAGCTTTTTGCCCCCACATAGCAGAATGTCTGTGTTGTTTATTGTGTGCCACTGAAAAAGAATACCATATTGGGCTCACGGTTTTGGAGTCTGGGAAGTCCAAGACATACAATATCAGAATATGACCAGGACCTGGGTTCTAGTGGCTTACAAGTGTGAGTCAGGAGGCAGAGATCTGAGAAGTGTGTTTTGAAGCCGCCTTGAACAGGAAAGTGTGAGACTCTTAATTCCAATTAACCCCCTCCCCCCAAAAGGAATTAAAGCTATAACTGAAGTGGTACAGTACCAGCCTGGAATAAAAAAACTAAGGGTTAGCACCCAGGATCTGAGTTCAGGCCTCAATACCAGCAGACACACACACAAAAATCTGGCCAGGGGGCTGAGAATATGGACTAATGGCAAGAGTGCTTGCCTCGTATACATGAAGCCCTGGGTTCAATTCCTCAGCACCACATATATAGAAAAAGCCAGAAGTGGCGCTGTGGCTCAAGTGGTAAGAGTGCTAGCCTTGCCACTAGGCCATATCAGGATATGGCCTAGTGGCAAGAGAGCTTGCCTCATATACATGAGGCCCTGGGTTCAATTCCCCAGCACCACATATACAGAAAACGGCCAGAAGTGGCGCTGTGGCTCAAGTGGCAGAGTGCTAGCCTTGAGCAAAAAGAAGCCTGGGACAGTGCTCAGGCCCTGAGTTCAAGCCCCAGGATTGGCAAAAAAAAAGAAAAGAAAAGAAAAATCTGGCTAGGGTCTTGTTGCATACTATCACTGCAGGAAATAAGTAAGCATGCTCTAGATAGGGCAAGAGAAATCAGGAGATTTCATCCTTTCTCATCAGGAACCCACTCTCCACATAACCCACTCTTCCTATAATGGGATAATGACAAGGAAAAGGGAAGTGTTTCTGGAAATAATCCTGAAATGGAGGGCTACCAAGGATGTTGTGGTGTCATGTAGGAATAATGATACCAACTTGAAAGGAACTTGGCAAGACAAAGTTTACTTCTGCAGAAGGAAGGACCATCAGACAAAAATCTGCCAAGCAAATATTCAGAACAGGCAGGCTGCTCCCTTTTTACCCCTAATCCAGCAGGCCCTGCCCCTCTGCTCAGATTGTCTGAGTTCAGGTTGACATGCTACAAAAAGCCATGGCTTAATTAACGAGATGTGACTAAAATTAAAGGAGCTTCCAACAGGATGTCTTAATGAAAGTGCAACAGGAAAAGCATATAAATAAAATGCCATTAACAAGGGCCAAGCCACCTGACCAAAACAGGATCAGAAAAATAATTCTCCCAAGATTAACAGTAAGGAAGCCAATTACTTTGATAAAGAAGCTTTTCTCACAGAAGGCAGTCAATCAACTGGCAAAATTATCCTAGAAGATGTTCAACTTGTGGGACTCAGAATCAGGAACTCCACTGTGACAGATTGACATACCAATGATCGGTGAATATATATATGGTCACCTCCATGCCTCCCCAGCCTGAAAGAGTATTAATATCAGTACTTGAGTGAACCCACCTTGGTGGGTGAACCCACCCGCCTAGCTGGCCAGGGACAGTTGTTGACTAGGGTTCCTTCAGACCGATGGTAGACACCATGAACCCTCTGGGACTGAACACAAACAGAGGAGCAGTTCAGGCCCCTGGAGCAAGCCACACAGGCCAAACAGACAGCCTGAATCTTCCCCTGAAGTGCAATTGTCAGCCATGTGGAAACAGCAGTAGCTGTGGTTGCACTTGGAACCACAGAGCAAGACGACATCTTTCTAGTTCCATTGCAGAGCCAGTTCCAGGCCTGACATTTTAGCTGAAGTGGCTAACACATTACTAAGGAGACAAAATGAAGACCAGGAGGTAGGGCTAGGAGCATAACTCAATGGTAGAGCACTTACTTGCCTAGCATGTGTAAGGCCCTGGAAAATGACCTTGATTTTTGGAGCCACAGGTTAGTAAAAAGAATTCATAGAGCTGGGCATGGGTGACTCACTCCTGCAATCCTAATCATGAGCCTGAGGTCTGAGAATCTTATTGGAAGCCAGCCTAGGCAGATAAAGCCAAGAAACTCTTATCTCCAACTAACCAGGACAAAAGCCAAAAGTGGAAGTATTGCTCAAGTGGTAAAATACAAGCCTTCAGTGAAAAAGGAAGGCAAGAGAGCAAGTCCCAGAGTTCAAGCCTCATTACCAGGGCACATACAAAAACGAAAGTATCAAGACATGAAATTTAAAAATCAAAGGTGGTGCTGAGAATGTGGCTTAATGGTAGAGTGCTAGTCTAGCACACATGAATCCTTGGGTTCAATTCCTCAGTACCACATAAACAGTGGTGCTGTGGCTCAAGTAGTAGAGTGTCAGCCTTGAGCAAAAGAAGCTCAAGGACAGTGCCCGGTCCCTGAGTTCAAGCCCTAGGACTGGCTAAATAAATAAATAAATAATCAATCAATCAATCAAAGGTTATCTGGCTACCAGTGGTTCATGCTTATAATCCTAGCTACTAAGGAGGGAGAGAACTGAGAATCATGGTTCCAAATCAGCCCTGGTAGGAAAGTCCATGATACTCTTACCTCTAATTAACCACAAAAAGCTGCAAAGAGAAGCTATGGCTCAAGTGAGAGAGTGCCATTCTTGAGCAGAAAAGCACAGGTAGGGCTGGGAATATGGCCTAGTGGCAAGAGTGCTTGCCTCCTACACATGAGGCTCTCGGTTCGATTCCCCAGCACCATGTATATGGAAAATGCCAGAAGGGGCGCTGTGGCTCAGGTGGCAGAGTGCTAGCCTTGAGCAAAAAGAAGCCAGGGATGGTGCTCAGGCCCTGAGTCCAAGGCCCAGGACTGGCCATGAAAAAAAAAAGCACAGGTACACTACCCAGGCCCTAAGCTCAAGCCCCAGGACTGGCACAAAAAAAAGAGCAGGGGGTATTAGAATGAGCTTAAAGAAAAATAATAATAAGCTAAGTAAAGAAACACTATGCTGCCATTACTGCTAAAACTGATGTGAGGTAGGGATGACTGTGAATTGTGTTGGTTGGCTGTTCCTTTGCATGGGCCTGATTGATAAGTTAACTTTTTTTTTCTCTCAGAGGATGGTTTGACCAACCCAGATGCCTCTCAGTAGACGAATGGATCAGGAAAATGTGGTACATATACACAATGGAATTTTATGCCTCTATCAGAAAGAATGATTGCCCCATTTTTAAGGAAATGGAAGGACTTGAAAAAAGTTATACTAAGTGAAGTGAGCCAAACCCAAAGAAACATGGACTCTATGGTCTCCCTTATAGGGAATAATTAGTACAGGTTTAGGCAAGTCATAGCAGAGGATCACAAGAGCCCAACAGCTATCTATACCCTTATGATCACATAAGATGATGCTAAGTGAAATGAACTCCATCTTATGAAAACGATTGTTATATCACTGTTGTAACTACTTTCAACGTCCCATGTGTATCGGTAGCTTCTATTATTGATGATGTTCTTGTATCACCTTCCTGTGGTTGTACCTACACTATCTCTGTAATCTTATCTGAGTATATTGGAAACCGTGTATACTGGTATTAGAACTAGGAAATTGAAAGGGAATACCAAAATCGAGAGACACAGGGTAAAAAAACAGACAACTACAAAAGCAATACTTGCAAAACTGTTTGGTGTAAGTGAACTGAACACCTCATGGGGGGAAAGGGAAAGGGGGAGGAGGGACAAGGTAACAAACAGTACAAGAAATGTATCCAATGCCTAACGTATGAAACTGTAACCTCTCTGTACATAAGTTTGATAATTAAAATTTGAAAAAAAAAAAAGAGGATGGTTTGAATTAGGAGTAGGGGAACATCTCACCACCAGATTGACTTC
The DNA here is from genome assembly GCF_023159225.1 of Perognathus longimembris pacificus. Lineage (NCBI taxonomy): Eukaryota > Metazoa > Chordata > Mammalia > Rodentia > Heteromyidae > Perognathus > Perognathus longimembris. Next base: position 78,438,168 of record NC_063188.1, on the reverse strand, counting down.
TACATTCCATTGGGGCCTGGATATCTTCCTGTCCTCTGTGACGTGTGTGTGTGTGTGTGTGTGTGTGTGTGTGTGTGTGTGTGTGTGTCCTCCACAGATTCAATCCATGAAGATAGGAAAAAAAGCAGCTTAAATTCCTGCCCCTTCCAGGGCTCTAAAAGGCATGCTTGACCTACTCAAACCTAAAGACTAATAGTGAACCTTGCTCCCTGCAGCTTTTCACCAAGGAAGCCAATTTCCACAGACACCAAATAAGGAAAGCACCCTGGAAATGAGAACTGGCGCCATCTAGTGGAATATCCGGAGAAGACAGTTTGCCTGCTCCTTTGCTGGTAAACCACATGCAAAATAATGACAAAGACAAATAAGAAAGGTAATTTCTCACATGGGGAGGAGATACATGCTCTCTCCTATACTCTGGCCCAGTGTCTCCTTAAGGAAATAGCCCAAGAACTAATAGAAAAAATGGATTTTCTGTCTAGAAAACAGATATGTATGTGGCTGGGAATATGGCCTACTGGCAAGAGTGCTGGCCTGGCCTCGCATACATGAAGCCCAGGGTTCGATTCCTCAGCACCACGTATATAGAAAAGGCCAGAAGTGGCACTGTGGCTCAAGTGATAGAGTGCTAGCCTTGAGCAAAAAGAAGCCAGGGACAGGGCTCAGGCCCTGAGTTCAAGCCCCAGGACTGGCAAAAAAAAAAAAAAAAAAAAAAAAGGAAAAGAAAACACATATGTAATAGTGCATTACCTGAGGAGATGAAGTGGCAAAGAGCTGACATAGCGTGAGTTGGGGCAATGGGGCTGCTGCTGCGGCATTCTCCATGGTGTGGGAGAGGAAAGTCAACCACTGAAGGATTTAGTTCACAATGCAGACCATTGTTGTTGGTTGGGATTTCTGTGGCTTTGGATAGCTACCCATGTTGCTTGAGGCCTCACAGACTCTCAGGCACAAAGTTAGTGAACCCAAATTGTCCACAAAGCCACCTAATAGAGTATAAACAGCTTTAGGGGCATACATACATAAAGTCTTCACAGGAGGGGTTGTGTTATTTTAAAAATAGATTTTATTATAAATTTGAGCCATTTGTGTCTTGGAACATCAGAACGTGGCTATGTTTCATTGGGGACTATCTATTCCATCACTTCTAGTCCTAATCTTGTTTTATTTCTTTCTTTCTTTCTTCTTTTTGCCAGTCCTGAGGCTTGAACTCAGGGCCTGGGGACTCTCCCTGAGCTTCTTTTCTCAAGGCTAGCACTCTACCACTTGAGCCATAGCACCACTTCTGGCTTTTTCTGTTTAAGTGGTACTGAAGAATAGAACTCAGGACTTCATGCATGCAAGGCAAGCACTGTATCACTAAGCTGATTTCCCAGCCTCCATTCCATTTATTTCATTGCCTCTTAGGTAAGCTTTTGTTAGGCTGTCCATCTACACAGCTTTATAGCCTCTCCGGCAGACAGTTAAAGCTGGAAAATGCAAGCCAAAGATACTTGGGCTAAAGAGATATAACAAAAATAGACCAAACCAGCCCATGCTCTGTACATGTTGGTGCACTGGGCCTGTGCTCATATCACACAGGACATGGAGGAGTTGACACAAAGAACGCAATATGAAATACTCAAAGCACAAAATCAGGAGGAGAGGGACTCCCAAGCTCTTTGGGCTAAGCCAGGTTATCTGTTTTATTCATGAGTATATCAGAAGTCAGGGCTTTGCAGCATCATGGAGCTGCAGAAATGGATTGCTAATATAGGAGTCTGTCCAGTCAAGATGGCTTTTTACTCAGCTATTGGATATCTTGACTCTGAGGCTACTGGCTACTGCCTGCAAAAAAGCGAGGGCAGACAGTAGCCTGAAGAGGAGTGCTGGGTTACTACAGACATGGGAAAAGAGTTCCACAGGATGATTTCCCAAAGTAACAAGAACTAGTCAGATCTTAGCAATAGTGCAACACTGAGCCAGTACCTGCGGATCACTGAAAAGAATATCACATTTGAGTAAGATGCCAGTGGCTCAAGCCTGTTATTCTAGCTACTCAGAAATCTGAGATCTGAGGATCTTGGTTGGAATCCAGCTTGAGTAGAGAAGTCAATGAGGAAAGTATTTCCAGCTGTGGAAATGAGGAAAGTATTTGAGCTGTGGCTCATGTGGTAGAGTGCTAGCCTTGAGCTCAAGGACAGTGCCCTGAATTCAAGCCCCAGGACAGGCACACACACACCACACATACAAAAGAATACCACATTTGGTACATGGATGTGTAGGCTGAGAAGTGCAAGAACCCCAGCACCAGAATCGGGTTAGGGGTGAGTGCCAGTGGCTCACACCAGGAATCTTCATACTCAGGATGATCTGAGGGCAAAGATTCACACCCTGCTGGGGTATGAAAGTTCTTGAGACTTATCTCTACCCCTCAAAAACTGAAAGTGAAGCTGTGGCTCAAGGGGTAAAGCATCAGTTCTTAAGCAAAGAAAGTAAGGGAAAGGCAGAGGTCCTGATATCAAGCTCCAGTATGGGAGCTGGGGAGAATCTGGCCAGGGTCTTCAATCTCCATGCTGTTATGGCATGCTCTAGACAGGGCAAGAGAAGTCAGGAGACTTCATCCTTTCCCCCTGTCCAAAGAACTGAAACCACTTCTGCCATAAGGGTATTATGTCAAGGAGGAGGAAGACTTTCTACACAGAATTCTGAAACAGGGCAGTAAACAGTCAATCAGAGAAGCAAACAGAAAAATAATCTTAGAGATTGTCAAGTAGTAGGACTTGGGATCAGGAATGCCACTGAGTCAGTGTACCATGGCAATGCCCTGAGCTGTATTATGCTCCATATCCCAGTCTCTCACATGCCTCACCAGCCTGGCAAAGCAGTAACATGAGTCCTTGAGTGAACCTACCTTGTTGTGACTCACTTCTGGGATTAGTCTCCTAGCTGCAGGACAGGAGCTCAGCTATCCATCTAGGTCACCACTAACCCATGCCAGATACAGGAGGCTTGTGGCCTGAAAAGGATATAGGAGGAATTGGTGCCCTGGGGGCCATGGTGAGAAGATCTCCATGTACAGGCTACTTATTTTGAGGGCTCTGAGTCAAGTCTTAGAGGCCAAGTGATTAGACTGAGACTGGACCTGAAGTGCAGTGTAAGGCTTGAAGAGATAGTAGCTGCATTCCCAGAGCCACATGGCAATTTTCTAGTTCTTTGCAAAGATAGTTCCAATGTGACATATGGGCTGAGGACACAGCTCACTGGAAAGGCACTTGTCTATGTGGATTGTGATCTGGATCTTGGGAGCAGGTCAGTTAACAGAATTAATCAAGCCATGCACTGGTGGCTCATACCTAAATCCTACTTAGGAAGACTGAGTTCTGAAACATTATCTTTTTTTGCCAGTCCTGGGGCTTAGAATGAGGGCCTGAGCACTGTTCCTGAGCTTCTTTTTGCTCAAGGCTGCTAGCATTATACCTCTTGAGTCACAGAGCCACTTCCGGCTTTTTCTGTTTATGCGGTGCTGAGGAATTGGACGCAGGGCTTCATGAATGCTAGGCAAGCACTCTACTGCTAAGCCATATTCCTAGCCTTCTGAAACATCATCTTTTAAGCCAGCCCTCAAGAACATATTTTTTATCTCCAACTAACTAGAAAAAAGACACAAGTAGAGGTTGTAAAGCACTATTCTTGAGTAAAAAACTAAGCAAGAGCATGAGTCCCCTGATTTCAAGCCCCAGTACCAACATGCATAAACACACACACACACACACACACACACACACACACACACAGAGTTATACAAACATAAAAATAGCAGTGTCAGTGGCTCATGCCTGTAATCCTAGCTACTCAGAAGGCTGAAATCTTAGGATCATGGTTCCAAGCCTGGCAGGGAAGAAAAGTCCATAAGACTCTTAGCTTTAATAAAAACAAAAAGCCAGAAGTGGAGGTTGGCTCAAGTTGTAGAACACATGCCTTCAATGAAAAAGCTAAGAGAAAATAGTCCATGATTTCAAGAACTAGTACCCCCAAAACATTGCCAAAACAAAAATACAGCCAGGGATTGGTGGTTCATGCTTGTAATCATAGCTACTCAGGGCCCTGGGATCTGAGTACTATAGTTTGAAGTCAATCCAAGCAGAAAAGTCCATGATACTATTATCTTTAATTAATCACAAAAAACCTAAAGTGAAGCTGTGGTTCAAGTGGTAGAGCAACAGCCTTCAATAAAAGAAGCTTAGCAGGGGGGTATGAGGGACAAGATAACAAACAGTACAAGAAATCTATCCAATGCCTAACATATGAAACTCTAACCTCTCTGTACATCAGTTTGATAATAAAAATTTGAAGAAAAAAAAAAAGAAGCTTAGCATTCAGGCCAAGAATTCAACACCCAACACCACCAATAAGACTCTGAAGGAGATGACTATCCTACCCAAACCAGTAGAGCTGTAGTGAACCTTGATCCCTGTAGCTTTGTACCAAGAAGGCAATCTTCCCAGACCCTAGAGGGGTGGAGTGGTTTATGAAAAGGCAGATGGCCTGCTTCTTTTCTGATGACCACATGCAAAAGACAAAGACAAAAGTCAAAGACAAAGGGCTGGGAATGTGGCTTAGTGGTAGAGTGCTTGCCTAGCATGCATAAAGCCCTGGGTTGGATTCCTCAGCACCACATAAACAGAAAAGGGCAGAAGTGGTGCTGTGGCTCAAGAGGTAGAGTGCTAGCCTTGAGAAAAAAGAAGCCAGGGTACAGAGCTCAGGCCTTGAGTCCAAGCCCCAGGGCTGCCAGGAAAAAGAAGACAACGACATATAGGGGATGCAATTTCTCAAGTCAAAGAGGAATCACATTCTCAGATACATCTCTCTCTTCCCTCTGCCCCAGTATCTCAATAAAGACATATCTTGTAACTAATGGGAAAATAAAATACCTGATTAGAAAGAACAAAACTGATCATGTATGACAAGTTTGGCATGATAAAGAGTGAAATAACAATCAGATGCCACAGCGAGGACTGTACATGGTGTTCCTTCTGCAGCATTCATCTACACATTATTGAAAAGGAATGTCAGCCCACGAGTGCCGGGAGCCAAATGGCTGTCATGTTGTAACATATAGAAACTATAAAACTTAACTGATAAGGACGTCTGGTGCTGGCTGTCACGATGTAACATAAAGAAACTATAAAACTTAACTGATAAGAACACTTGATGCTTTTACAACCTTGCCTGTTAAGCCCAACACCCTGTCTGGCTTTGATGAACAGGACACTGTGAACTTTCCACCCAGTCCCTGTCCCAGGAAAGAGCATCCCATGGTTTTGTAACCTAGCAACCTAACAACCCTGTCTACGTGAGTTACCCTTTGCTGATTACTATATAAGCTGCCATGCAAAAATAAAATTCGAGACCTTGATCAGAATCCTGTCTTGGTCTCCTTCCTTGTGTCTGGTTTGTCTCTCATTCAGGTCAATTCCCCCTCGTGCTCCTGTTGACAAAACCCCGCAGGCCGGGGCACACGAGGAGTATTTGTACCACAGTTCAAACCAACTGTGGTGGTTTGGGGGGGAATTCTATGGATTTGGAGACCTGCTCACCTAACTTGAGGCCTCGTAGCCTCCCAGCTGACTCAAGTTGTTCATTTAGCCACAAGGCAGAGCACCAACAACTGAGGGGACACACATACATGGACATTGGGGGGGGGATGGGTTACTTCAGAAGAAAACAGAACTGGCTCAACTGCCTCACTCTCATAATATTCAATCCACCAATTCTCATTTACTTAATAGATCCACATCGAAAACTCACTCTCTATGAACCTTGGGTATTCTTTGTGTTCTAAGATGATGATGATATCCGATTTTGCAACTGAAAAACCTGCTAAGAAAAAATAATCATGACATTGGTCTCAGAAATTCAGGAGAGGAAGAAGCAGCAATTCAGGGGTCTCACACAAAAGATGGGCCCTTAACTGGCACCATACAAAAAAGAAAATAACTTCTGCCAAGTAAGGTGGTGCATGGTTGCAATTCCAGATATTTTGGAGGCAAGGATGGGGGGTCTTTATTCAAACCAGCCCTAGTAAAGTTATTGTGAAATCTTATCTGAAAAACAAAATAAAAAAAGCAAAAGAATTTGGACATGGTTCAAGTTGTACAGTGCTGGCCTAGCAATTATGAAGCCCTGAGTTTAATCTCCAGCACAATAAAAATAAGTTAATCAATGCATTAATTAATGAATTAATTTTAAAATGTAATTTAAAATGTAAAAAGTTGATTAATTAAAAAACAATTATTAAATATAACAAAAACATAAACATGCAAAACCCAAACCATATAAATTCCATTTAATAAAATCTTTTTTGAATGGTAAACTGTAATAGTTTTCATTTTGTCATACTTTTTTGTGGTATTTGGATTAAGCCCAGGGCCTTGTGCATGCTAGATAAAAGCCTTACTACTGGACCCCCAACCCAGCCCAGGAAAATCTTAAAGATCATAGCCTTCTCAGCTCTGAAAACAAGGTGGATTGGATGGATTGGTCCTCAGGTGGCTATGGGTTTCCAACATTACACCTGTGTGAAGTGTCTTCTGAGCTGCGTCCAGCTGCTGCCACTCTTCCTGTGTGCAGTCCACTGTCACATCTTCAAATGCTTCTGCTTCCTGTAATAACACATTCCTGTACATTTCCCCACAGCAATAAATGCATCACTTTCTGAGTGAGACAATGCACAATCCTTCCATTAGAAAGAACAATACAATGGAGCAATTTAGAGATAATAAAACTGGAAAATGTATGGACAAGGTGTCATATTTTGATAACATGGAGGAAAATTGTATTCAAAACTGATGACCTGTCAGGTATATATGGCTCATAACTGTAATCTCATGTGGCTGAGAATTGAGCATCACAGTTAGAAACTAGTCCAGGCAGGAAAGTCTATGAGACTCTTATTTCCAATTACCCATCAAAAGCAGAGGTAGAACTGTGGCTCAAATGGTAGAACCCTGGCATATGAGGGAAAAAATCACCTAGTCACTGAATTCAAATCCCAGGACTTGCACCCACAAACCCACAAACCTGAAGAGCCATGAGGGAAAATGTAGTAAATGTTGTAATTCTTAGACTAAAACAAAAAAAAGTTTAAGATGCAATGAAAACTGAAACAGAGAAAAAGCCTGGTGCTGGTGGCTCACACCTATAATCCCAGCTACACAGGAAGTTGAGATCTAATGATCACAGTTTGAAGCCAGTTGGGCCAGAAAATCAATGAGACTCTTATCTCCAATTAAAACTACTCAGAAGAAAACAGATGTGTTGCTATGGCTCCAGGGATACAACAGTAGCTTTGAGCAAAAGAAACTGAGGGATAGAGCCCAGGTCCAGAGGACTGGCTAAATAAACAAATAAATACGTAACCAAACAGAGAAGAGGTTTGGAACTGGAGATGTAGTTCAGTTGTTGAGTGCTTGCCTAGCAAACCTAAGGCAATTTATTTTCATGCCCAGCACTGATAACAGACAGAGAAACCATTAAATAAAGATAGGAAAGGAGCTGGGTGCCTGTGGCTCACATCTGTAATCCTAGTTACTCAAGAGGCTGAGATCTGAGGACAACAGTTCAAAGCTGGGCTGGGGATATGGCCTAGTGGCAAGAGAGCTTGCCTCGTATACATGAGGCCCTGGGTTCGATTCCCCAGCACCACATATACAGAAAACAGCCAGAAGTGGCGCTGTGTCTCAAGTGGCAGAGTGTTAGCCTTGAGCAAAAGGAAGCCAGGGACAGTGCTCAGGCCCTGAGTCCAAGGCCCAGGACTGGCCAGAAAAAACAAAACAGTTCAAAGCTAGCCTGGGCAGGAAAGTCCATGGGACTCTTATCTCCAGTTAACCACCAGAAAACCAGGAGTGAAGCTGTGGCTCAAGTGGTAGAACACTACCCTTGAGCTGAAGAGCTCAGGGTCAGCACGAGGCCCAGAGTTCAAGCCCCACAATCAACCAAAAAAAAAAAAAAAAGGAGAGGGGACATGGACACTGAGGCTTACATCTGTATTCAAATTAGTTGGGAGGCTAAGGAGAGGGACATGATCCAAGGCTAGCTCAGGCAGAAAAGTTCATGGGACAACAATTCCACCAACAAAACACTAGGTGTGGTGCTGCACACTTGTCATACCAGCAAAGCAGGAAGTGTAACCAGGAGGAAGGGCACAGGTCTGTCCAGCTAGGGAATAAATTTAAGATCCTATATAAAACCCAACAAAAGCAAAAAAGATCTGGTGGCATGGCTGAAATGATAGAGCACCTGCCCGGTAAGCACAAGTCTGAGTTCAAATCCTAGTACTGTTAATACATGAACACACACACACACACACACACACACACACACACACACACACAGAAGCATGTGTGCACACACAAAAAAATAGAATAGGAATACTGGTGTAGTGATGCACACTTGAAATGTCAATACCTCAGATGCAGAAGCAAGATTTGAAGCTCAAGACTTGCCTAGGCTATATAACAAGAGCTTGTCTCAAAAAGAAAAGAAAGGAAGGAAGGAAGGAAGGAAGGAAGGAAGGAAGGAAGGAAGGAAGGAAGGAAGGAAGGAAAGAAGGACGGACTAGGTATTGATGGCACATGCCTGTAATACTAGCTACTCATGAAGCTGAGATGTGAGGATCTTGGTTTGAAGCCAGTCCAGGCAAAAAAAGTCCTTGAGACTCTTATCTCCAATTAATCACCAAAAATCCGAAGTAGAGGTGTGGCTCAATTGGTAGATGGGCAGTTTTGAGCTAAAATCCTATGGGACAGCATCAAGGCCCTGAGTTCGATCCCTAGTATTGGCAACAAATAAACAAATAAACAGGTTGGGAAAGGGATTGGAGCATAGCTAGTAGTAGAATTCTTTTTTTTTTTTGCCAGTCCTGGGGCTTGAACTCAGGGCCTGAACACTGTCCCTGCCTTCTTTTTGCTCAAGGCTAGCACTCTACCACTTGAGCCACAGTGCCTCCTCTGGCTTCTTTCTATATATGTGGTGCTGTGGAATCAAACCCAGGGCTTCATGTATGCAAGGCAAGCACTCTACCAGTAGGCCATATTCTTAGCCCCCCATTAGAATTCTTTTTTTTTTGGCCAGTCCTGGGCCTTGGACTCAGGGCCTGAGCACTGTCCCTGGCTTCTTCCCGCTCAAGGCTAGCACTCTGCCACTTGAGCCACAGCGCCACTTCTGGCCGTTTTCTGTATATGTGGTGCTGGTGAATCGAACCTAGGGCCTCGTGTATCCGAGGCAGGCACTCTTGCCACTAGGCTATATCCCCAGCCCCCATTAGAATTCTTGACTAGCATATGGTTCTGGATCCCATGCCCAACACCAAAAATAATATTAAAACAGATCAGGGTCTTTCTTTTTACTTTTTATTAGCATACATTAATTGCATAAGGCAGGGATACTTAAGTTACCCATTTAAGTTATGGTATTTTATTTTAGCAGCCTTAGAAAATAACCATATATGGTATAAAACCATAATGCAAAATATTGACTTGATACTTTTATATCAATTACATGTTGAAAAATATGTATTTTAGTGAATAAAATACAGTATTAACATTACTTTGGGGGAGTGAATGTGGCTCAAGTGGTAAAGCCCAGCCTTGAGTGAAAAAGCCAAGCAAGAGTTCCAGGCTTTGAGTTCAAACCACAGTATCAGCACAAAAAAGATTTTACCTCTATGATCCCACTCTTAATAAGCAGCTACATAGCTGGCCCTGGTAGCTCATGCCTGTAATCCTAGCAGCTCAGGAGGTTGAGATCTGAGAATAGTGGTTCAAAGGCAGATTAGACAGGAAAGTCCAAGAGACTCCTATCTGCAATTAACCACCAGAAAATAGGAAGTTTAAGCTGTGGCTCAAGTGGGAGAGCCTCCAGTCTTGAGAAAAGAGCTCGAACAGTGGTTAGCCCCTGAGTTCAAGCTCCAGCATACCCCCACCAAAAAAAAAAGTGATTAGCTGATGTGGGTGCCAGTGGCTAATAACTATAATCCTAGCTACTGAGGCAGCTGAGATCTGATGAACACTAATGAGAGACATCCTGGGCAGGAAAGTCTGTGCGACCCTTTTGTCCAATTAAGCACTGAAAAATCTGGAAATGGAGCTGTGGTTCTAGTGGTAGAAAGCTAGCCTCGAACAAAAACAATCAGAGACAATGTCCAGGACCTGAGTTCAAGCCCAAGAACTGACCAAAAATAAATATAAAAAATACTAGCTGACCCGGATACCAGTGGCTCCAGCCCCAGAACCAGCAGAAAAATAAAGTACCTAGCAGAGCTGGGTGCCAGTGGCTCATACCTGTAATTTTAGATACTCAGAAGGCTGAGACCTGCAGATCACAGTTTGAAGCCAGCTTGTGAAGAAGAGTCTACACAAATCTTATCTCCAATTAATCACCAAAGAAACAGGATTGGAGCTGTGGTTTAGTGGTAGAGTGCTAGCCTTAAAGAAAAACAACCAGGGACAATGCCCAGGCCTGAGTTCAAGCCCAACTGACCAAAAATAATTATAAAATATAAATATATAATTGATGACCTGGATACTGGTGGCTTACACTTGCAATCCTAGCTACTCAGTCTACTGAAATCTGAGGATCACTGCTCAAAGCCAGCCTGGGCAGGAAAGTCCATGATATGCTTATCTCTAATTAACAAACAAAAAAGCCATAAGTGCAGCTGTGGCTCAAGTAGTAGAGTGCTAGCTTTGTTACAAAAAGAGACAAGGTACACACACACACACACACACACACACACACGCAAACTGATGAGCTATGAGAAAAAAATGTGACACTGGAATTCTTATACTGTACAAAAAAGTTTAAGATATAAGCAAAATTTAAACACATGGAAAGATTGGAACTGGGGATGTAGATCAGTGTTTGAGAGCTTGTCTAGCACTTTCAAGCCCCTAAGATCTCCGCACTGAAAACAAACTAACAGACAGGGAAACCATTTAATAAGGATAAGTGAGGTGACTGGGCACTAAGGCTCACACCTGTAATCAAAGCTACTTGGGAGGCTAAGAATAGGAGGGGCATGGTTCAAGGCCAATTCATTAGATTCCAATTCCACCAGTAAACTTCTATCTGTGGTGGTACACACTTGTCATCCCAGCAATACAGGAAGTATAACCAGGAGGAAGGTCCAGCTAGGACATAATCCTATATAAAAACAAACAAAAGCAAAAGAGATCTGGTAGCATTGTTCAAATGATAGAGCACCTGTCTGGTAAGCACAAGTCTCAGTTCAAATCCCAGTACTGTGATGTACACGCATGTGCATGCACACACACGCCCACATACACACAAGATAGAATAGGAAGACTAGTATAGTGATACACACTTGGCATGTCAGTATTCTGGAGGAAGAAGCAAGAAGATTAGAAGCCCAAGGCTACCTTGAACTACATAACAAGACGTTGTCTCTAAATAAATAGATAGATAGATAGCAAGCAAATAAGCAAGTAAGCAAGCAAACAATCACTAATGGCTCATGTCTATAATACTAGCTACTCAGGAGGCTGAGATGTGAGGATCATGGTTTGAAGCCAGTCCTGGCAGAAATGTCCTCAAAACCCTTTAAAAAAAAACCACAAAATTAGTGCAGAGGTGATGAACAAAGGGTTTACAGTTATGTGATTCAGGTAGAGTACATTTTCTTTTGAACAGTGTCACCCTCTCCCTCATTCTCTCCCAGGTTTTTCCTTCCCATCTTCCTTCTCTCCAAAATTGTATAGATGATTTCTAGCATAGTGTCCTTGAAATTCTTATTTGAAATTAAGCACCAAAAAGTTCAAAGTTGAAGAGGGGCCCAAGTTGTAGATGGGCAGTCTTGAGGAAAAACTTAAGGGACAGCATTAAGGCCCTGAGTTCAGTCACTAGTATCAGCACAAAAAAAAAGAAAAGAAAAGAAAAAAAAAAACAAGTTTGGAGAGAGCTTGGAGCATAGCGATTAGAAGAATGTTGTCTAGAATGCATGAGTGTATGGATTCCATGCCCAGCACCAGGAAATAATATAAAAACAGAAGAAGGTCTTTCTTTACATTTTTTGTTAACATACATTAATTGTATAAGATGGGAAAGTTTAAGTTTGAGGTTCAGAGCCAGCCTGGGAAGACAAATTCGTGAGTCTTTGATCTCCAAATAACAAGCAAAAAGACAGAAGTGTAGACAATGATTACATGGTAGAGTATCAACTATGACCAAAGAAAAACTGAGAGAGACTGAAAGGCCCTGAGTTAAAGTTTCAGTGCTAGCACAAAAGTACAAAGTGCTACTAGACAATATTTACCTATAGGTGGCTTATAGTTCAATCCAACAGGGAATTGGTGATCCATTCCCTTCAGTTATAATAAATGGCTGCATGCTATCATTTGATTTTGGAATGTCTCCTAAAGGTATATGTGTAGAAAGCTGTTCCTGAACTTGTGGCAGAGAGGTGGAAGAACCTTTCTGAGGAAGGGCCTATTGGAAGGAAGTTAGTTCACTGAGGATGGGCCATGAAGGGGATATTGTCGAGGGGTGTGTGTGTGTGTGTGTGTGTGTGTGTGTGTGTGTGTGTGTGTGTGTGATTTGGATTGAAATCAGGTCCTGGGCACTGTCCCTGAGTTCTTTTGCTCAAGGCAAGCACTCTACCACTTTAAGCCACAGCTCCACTTATGGTTTCCTGGTTGGAGATAAGACTCTTTTGGACTTTGGTGTCAGGGCTGGCTTTGAACCAGAATCCTCAAACCTCAGCCTCTTGTGTAGCTAGGATGGCAGGCATAAGCCACCAGCATCCAGGTTGTAGAGATGCCAGACATGTGAGGCTTGTGGCCTGAACATGAGAGAGGAGCAATTTGTTGCCCTGGTGAAGAGATCTCCATGCATTGGGTGTTGATTTCAAGGACTCTGAGTCAAGCCTAGAAGGCCAAGGCATTAGTCTGAGACTGGACTTGAAGTGCAGTGCAAGGCTGTGCTTGAGGAAATAGCATCAGCTGTGGTTACACCTGGAATGCAGAGCCAGATGGCAACTTTGTAGTGCTTAGTGGAGCCAGTTCCCATTGGGCAAAGGCACAGATCTTTGGCAGGGCACTTGCATGCATGTGCAAGGCCCTGGATTGTGACTTGGATCTTTGGAGCCACAGGTCAGTTAATAGAATTAATCAAGCCAGGCACAGGTGGCTCATACCTTTAATCCTACTCAGGGGGAATGAATTCTGAAAAATCATCTTTTAAGAAAGCTCTCAAAAACATATCACTTATCTCCAACTAACTAGAATAGCAACTGGAGGTTGTGGTGCACTATTCTTGAGCAAAAAAGCTAAGCAAGAACATGAATCCTTGATTTCAAGCCCCAGAACCAACATGCACAAACACACACACACACACACACACGCGTGCGCAATTATCCAAACATAAAAATAGCAGTATCAGGGGCTGGGGAGATAGCCTAGTGGCAAGAGTGCCTGCCTCGGATACACGAGGCCCTAGGTTCGATTCCCCAGCACCACATATACAGAAAAACGGCCAGAAGCGGTGCTGTGGCTCAAGTGGCGGAGTGCTAGCCTTGAGCCGGAAGAAGCCAGGGACAGTGCTCAGGTCCTGAGTCCAAGGCCCAGGACTGGCCAAAAAAAAAAAAAAAAAAAAAAAGTAAATGAAAAATAGCAGTATCAGTGGCTCATGCCTGTAATCCTAGCTACTCAGAAGGCTGATGTCTTACAATTGAGGTTTGAAGCCTGCTGGGGAACAAATGTTTGTGAGATCTTTCTCTTTAATTAATAAAAATAAAAAGCCAGAAGTATCCCTGTGGCTTAAGTGATAGAGCACTAGCCTTGAGCAAAAGAAGCTCAGAGACAGCATCTATGGCCTGAGTTCAAGCTCTAGGACCAGTACCAAAAACAAGCAACAACAACAAAAAACAAACAACAAAAACAGAAAAACTCCAGAAAATAGGAAAAACAAAAGTTTATTAAAATGTAGTTTTAAAAAATGGCAGCAGGCTGGGAATATGGCCTAGTGGTAGAGTGCTTGCCTTGTATACATGAAGCCCTGGGTTTGATTACTCAGAATCATATATATAGAAAAGCCAGAAGTAGCACTGTGGCTCAAGTGGTAGAGTGCTAGCCTTGAGCAAAAAGAAGCCAGGGACAGTGCTTGGACCCTGAGTTCAAGCCCCAGGACTGGCAAAAAAATGGCAGCATGCCAGGCAAAGAAGCACCTTGTAATATTGCTGCAGAGCTGATATAGGGAAAGATGAATGGGATGACTAGAAATTGTTGATTGGCTCCTATATTTTTTTTCTTTTTCTTTTCTTTCTTTCTTTTTTTTCAGTTGAGGGGCTTGGTTAGAACTCGTATCCCTGAGGTTTTTTTTGCTCAAAGATAGGGCCCTAACACTTTGAGCCATACCTACACTTCCTGATTTTTGTTCTGTTTTTTAGTGGTTAATTGGAGATAAAAGTCTCACTGGGACTTTCCTGCCTGGGCTGGCTTTGAACAGAGATGCTCAGATCTTAGTCTCCTTAGTAGCTAGGATTACAGGTCTGAGCCACTGTGCCTGGCTTGGTTATCTCTTATTCATGTCTTGTTGATTGTTCCTCCCTCTTTGGAATATGGTTTGAATTAGGAATGAGGGAACATCACACCAGATTTTCTTCCACATTCTATGTAGGCCTGGATATTGTCCTGAACTCATCTCCTTATTAAGAGGAGCAGGGAGTACAATCCTCCAAAGAGAATCCTCCAAATCCCTGCAGGGAAAAAAAGATAATTTATATTTCTGTCTTATCAAGAGGTGACTCTCCTACTCAAATCAGGAGTCCCATAGTGAACCTTGCTTCCTGCCAAGAAGCCAACTTCCCCAGTCACCAGATAGGGAGATGAGAACTTACGTCACCTACTGGAAAATCATGAGAAGACAGATGATCTGTTCCTTTTCTGGTGTCCACATACAAAAGACAAAGACACATAGAAGAGGCAAATTCTCAATTAGGGTAGGAGACACATCCTCTTTCTTCCCCTCTGGCCCAGCATCTTCTTAAGGACACACACACACACACACACACACACACACACATATATATATAAACACGAGAAAAATAGCCTGGTTAGAAAACACATAACTGACATTGCATCACAAGCATGGCTTAAAAGAGATTGAGAAAATCAGATGCCACAGCGAGGGCTGTACATGGCGTTCCTTCTGCAGCATTCGTCTACACATTATTGAAAAGGAATGTCAGCCCACGAGGAGCATTTGTACTATAGTTCAAACCAACTGTGGTGGTTTGGGGGGAATTCTATGGCTTTGGAGACCTGCTCACCTAACTTGAGGCCTCATAGCCTCCCTCTCAGAGACTGTCAACTGGCTCAAGTTGCTCATTTAGCCACAAAGCAGTGTACCAACAACTGAAGGGACACACATACATGGAATCCACATGAGAGGGGATGGGTTATTTCAGAAATAGAAGCCGGCTCTGCTCGGTCACACTTGTAATCCTAGCTATTCAACCTACCACTTCTTGGTCCTCTTTGTATTCTAAGTTGATGATGATATCCAGTTTTACAAGTGAACACCCTGCTAAGAGGAAATAATCATGACATTGGTCTCAGAAATTCAGAATGAAAGAAGCAGTACTTCCAAGGATCTCACACTAGAGATGGACCATTAAATAGGACCATGCAGAAAAATTAATAAATGTTGCCAGGAGTGGTGGTACATGCTTATAATTCCAGGTATTTGGAGGCAGGAATGGGATCTCTTGGTTTAAACCAGCCCTAAAAAAGTTATTGTGAAATCTTATCTGAAAAACAAGTTTAAAAAGAAAAGGAAGGGGAGGAGTGAGAGGGGAAGGGCAAGTGGGAGAAAAATGAGAGAAGGAGTAACAATATTTGAAAAGAAATGTACTCATTGCTTTATTTATGTAACTGTAACCCTGATGCCCAAGACCTTTACAATAATTTTTTTAAAGCAACAGAATATGGTAATGCTTCAAGTGGTACAGTGCTGGCCTAGCAAGTGTGAAGCCCTGAGTTTGATCCCCAGTACTATAAAAATAAATTAATGAACACATTAATTAATGAATTAATTTTAAAATTTAATACATTGGTTAACTTAAAAACAAATGTCAAGTATAACAAAAAATAAGCATGCAGAACCCAAACCATAAAACATTCCGTTAAGAAAAATATTTTTTACAGTAAATTGTACTTGTATTTATTTTGACATACTTTTTTTGTGGTTTTGGAATTAAACCTAGGGGCAGTACATGCTAGACAAAGGCTTTACTACTGGACCACAACCCAGCTCAGGAAAATCTTAAAAGTCATAGATGTCTCAGCTCTGAAAACAGGGGGACTGGATGGATTAGTCCACAGGGAATCTGCTCTAACCTACGGAGATAAGGTGGCTATGGGTTTCCAACATCACACCTGTGTGAAGTGTCTTCTGAGCTGTGTCCAGCTGCTGCCACTCTTCCTGTGTGAAGTCCACTGTCACATCTTCAAATGCCTCTGCTTCCTGTAATAACACATTCCTGTTCAATCTCTTCATTTCCCCACTGTGACATATGCATCATTCTCTTGATTGAGACAACGCACAATCCTCCCATTAGAAAGACCAGTACAATGGAATGATTTAGAGATAATGAAAGTGGGAAATGTATGATCAAGGTATCATTTTCAATAATTTTGGGGAAAAGAGTATTCAAAGCTGATGAGCTGTCAGGTGTGGATGGCTCACAACTGTAATGCTATCTATTCAGAAGGCCGGGATCTGAGATTGTGATTCAAAGTCAGTCCAGGCAGGAAAATCCATGGGATTCTTTTATTTATTTATTAATTTTTTTTGCCAGTCCTGGGCATTGGACTCAGAGCCTGAGCACTGTCCCTGGCTTCTTTTTGCTCAAGGCTAGCACTCTTCCACTTGAGCCACAGCACAACTTCTGGCCATTTTCTATGTATGTGGTGCTGGGGAATTGAATCCAGGGCTTCATGTATACAAGGCAAGCACTCTTGCCACTAGGCCATATTCCCAGCTCCCATGGGACACTTACCTGCAATTAATCATCAAAAGCAGACCTAGAGCTGGAGCTCAAGTGGTAGTACTCTGGCCTGGAGGAAAAAAAACCTCAAAGAGGGGGCTAGGCCCTGAGTTCAAAACTCAGGACTGGTATGTACAAACACACAAAACTGAAGAGCTATTAGGAAAATGTAAGTGTTGTAATTCTTACATTGTACTAATAAAAGTTTAATATGAAAAAATTGAAACACACAAAAAGCTGGGAGCTGGTGGCTTATGCCTATAAATAATTCTATCTACTCAGGAGGCTGAAATATGAGGATCACAGTTTGAAGCCAGTCTGGGTAGGAAAGTCCGAGAGACTCTAACCTCTCATAAAAACAACTCACAAAAAGATGGAAGTGGTGCTGTGGCTCAAGTGGTATAGTACTAGCCTTGAGCAAATAAGCTTGGGAACAGAGTCCAGGACCAGAGTTGAAGCACCAGGATGGGAAATAAATAAATACGTAAATAAAATGAACAGAGAAAAAGATTGGAACTGGGGATGTAGTTCAGTATAATGTAATGAGTTCCATCCCCAGTGCTGGAAACAAACAAGGAGACAGAGAAACTATTAAATAAAGATAGGAGAGGGGGCATGGGCACTGAAGCTCACATCTGTAATCAAAGCTACTTGGGAGGTTAAGAATATAAGGGTCATAATCCAAGGGCAGCTCAGGCAGAAAAGTTCACGGGATTCTAGTTCTACTAACAAAACATTGGGTGTGATGGTGCACCCTTGTCATCCCAGCAATGCAGGAAGTGTAAACAGGAGGAGGGGCATAGTTCAGGCCAGCTAGGGCATAGATTTGATATACTATTTAAAGAACTTTAAAAAAGCAAAAACAGCTGGTAGCATGGCTCAAGTGATACAGCATTTGCCTGGTAAGCACAGCAGTCAGTTCAAATCCCAATACTGCCACACACACACACACACACACACACACACACACACACACATAGAATAGGAAAACTGGTATAGTGATGCACACTTAAAGTGCTAGTACTCCAGAGGTAAAAGCAGGAAGGTTAAAAGCTTTCATCTAGGTTGGGCTACTTAAAAAACTGTTTCAAAGAAAACTAAGAAAGGGGGCTGGGAATATGGCCTAGTGGCAAGAGTGCTTGCCCTGTATACATGAAGCCCTGGCTTCGATTCCTCAGCACCACATATATAGAAAACGGCTAGAAGTGGCACTGTGGCTCAAGTGGCAGAGTGCGAGTCTTGAGCAAAAAGAAGCCAAGGACAGTGCTCAGGCCCTCAGACCAAGCCCCAGGACTGGCAAAAAACAAAACAAAACAAAAAACAAAACAAAACAAAAAACAAAAAAAAATCTAAGAAAGAAAGAAAAAAGCTAGGCACTGATGACTCGTGACTGTAATACTAGCTACTCGGAAGGCTGAGATATGAGGTTCGAAGCCAATCCCAGAAGAAAAGTTCTTGAGATTCTTATCTCCAATTAAGCACCAAAAATGTGAAGTACAGGTGTGGTTCCAGTGGTAGATTGGTAGTCTTGAGCAAAAATCGTAACAGACAGTATCAAGGTTCTGAACTCAATTACTAGTACACACACACACACACACACCAAAAACAAAAACAAGTTTAGAGAGAGCTTGGAGTGTAGCTATTAGAAGAATTCTTGTCTAGCATGCATGTGATTCTCAAGTCCATGCCTAGAACCAAAAATAATATAAAAACAGAACAGGGTCTTTCTTTATATTTAATTAACATATATTAATTGCATAAAGCAGTACTGTTTAAGTTGCCCAGTTTATGGTAATTTATTTTAGCAGCCTTAGCAAATAGCCACATTTGGCACAAAGCCATAATGCAAAATATTGACTTGACATTTTCATATTGATTACATGTTGAAAATATTTGGAAGTGTTTTATGGAATAAATTACAATATTAAAATTAATTTTGTGAGAGTGGAGTCCTAGCTCAAGTGGTAAAGCACCAACCTTGAATGAAAAATCCAAGCAAAAGTTCTAGGCCCTGAGTTCAAACTACAGTATCAGCACAAAAAAATTATTTTACCTCTATGATCCCATTCTTTAAAAGGAATCAGCTAGCTGGGCCCAGGTGGCGCAAGACTGTAATCCTAGCAACTCAGGAGATCTGAGGATTGAGGTTCAAAGTCAGATTGGGCAGGAAAGTCTATGAGATTCTACCTCCAATTATCCACCAGAAAACTAGAAGTAGAGCTGTGGCTCAAAGTGGAAGAGCACTAACCTTGAGCAAAAACGCTCAGCCATAGTGCTCAAGCCCTGAGCTCAAGTCCCATGACCACCCCTTCCTCACAAAAAATAAAAAAAATCACGTGAATAGCTGCTGTTGGGTGCCAGTGACTCACAACTATAATCCCAGCTACTGAGTCTGCTGATATCTGAGGAACACTGATCAAAGACATCCTGGGCAGGAAAGTCTGTGCGACCCTTTTGTCCAATTAAGCACCAAAAAAGCTGGAAATGGAGCTGTGACTCTAGTGGTAGAGTTGATAGCCTTGAACAAAAACAGTCAGGGATAGGGCCAAGGACCTAAGTTCAAGTCCCAGGAACAGTAGTGGAGTTTGGGACCGGTGGCTCATGCCTGTAATCTTAGCTACTCTGAGGCTAAGATGTATCACAGTTTGAAGCCAGCTGGCTCAGTAAAGTCTGTGAGAATCTTACCTCCAATGAACCTCCAAAATGCCAGAATTGGAGCTATGGCTCTAGTGGTAGAGTGCTAGCCATGACCAAAAACAATCAGGGACAGGGCCCAGGCCTAGTTCAAGCTCACAACTGACCAAAAATAAACATAAAAAATTAATACCTGACTTGAGTGCCAGTGGATCACACTTATAATCCTAGCGACTCAGGCTGCTGAGATCCGAGGATCAATCACGGTTCAAAGCCTGCCTGGGGGCTGGGGATATAGCCTAGTGGCAAGAGGGCCTGCCTCGGATACATGAGGCCCTAGGTTCGATTCCCCAGCACCACATATACAGAAAACGGCCAGAAGCGGCGCTGTGGCTCAAGTGGCAGAGTGCTAGCCTTGAGCGGGAAGAAGCCAGGGACAGTGCTCAGGCCCTGAGTCCAAGGCCCAGGACTGGCCAAAAAAAAAAAGCCTGCCTGGATAGGAAAATCCATGATAGGCTTATCTCTAACCATGAAAAAAGCAAGAAGTGTAGCTGTGGCTCAAATGGTAGAGCACTCATCTTGTCCCCCCCAAAACTATAAGGCCCAGGCCAGGAACACACACACACACACACACACACACACACGAGCTATGATGGGAAAAAAGTGACACTGAAATTCTTACAATGCACAAAAAAATTTAAATGTATAAGAATAATTTAAACAGAGGGAAAGATCAAAACTAGGAATGTAGATCAGTGGTTGAGAGCTTGCCTAGCATACACAAGGCCCTGAGCTCTATCCCCAGCCCTGAAAACAGACAGACAGAGAAACCATTAAATAAAGATAGGTGAGAGGACCTGGGCACTGCGACTCACATCTGTAATTAAAGCAACTTGGGAGGTGAGACTTGGAGGGAAATGTTATGACCTGAGGGTGAGAAAATCCACTAAGGCAAGATTAAAGGTGACTAATGAGTTATACTGGCCAGTCTGCAACTGCCTTGCCCCAGGCTACCCCAGAGGTAGGAGCAGTTGCAACCTCCAAGGGGGCAAGTTTTTTGTTTTTGTTTTTTGTTTTTCCTTTCCACAGTCTTGTCCTTTCTGCAGGCCTCTTGTTCTCCACAGGCCTCTGGTCTCCATAGGCCTCTCTGCTCCACCGAGCCCTCCGCTCTCCAAGGGCCTTGGGGCTCTCCACTGGCCTTGGCTCTCCTCGGTCCTCCACTCTCCACAGGCCTCGTGGCTCTCAGCTCCACAGGCCTCTCCTCTCTGCCGGCCCGGAACTCCTGGCCGCTCCGGCCTCCGTTCTCTGCAGGCCCGGACGTGGGCCTCCCCACGCCGCTGGTCCGGGCTCCCGACTACCCGCGCCTCTGGTCCGGGCTACCACCTCCCCGAGCCGCTCCTCAGGGGCTCCGGCCTCCATGTGCCACTTGTCCAAACTCGGAACTCTCCTCGCCAAGGGTCCCGGCTCCCGCCTCCCCGCGCCGCTCGTCGGGGTCTCCCGCCTCCCCGCGCCGCTCGTCGGGGTCTCCCGCCTCCCCGCGCCGCTCATCTGGGGCTCCCGCCTCCCCACGCCTGTAGTCAGGGGTTCCCGCCTGCCCGCGCCTCTCCTCTGGGGTTCCCGCCTCCCCGCGCTGCTTGTTTGGGCTCCCGATTCCCTGCGCTGCTTGTCCGTACTGGGGCCTCCCTGTGCCACTCGTACAAACTCGGAACTCTGCTCCCCGCTATTCCCGGCTGGGGCCTCCCCGCGCCGCTCGTCGGGGCTCCCGCCACTCCGCGCCTCTTGTCCGGGGTTCCAGCCACCCCGCGCTTCTCTTCCGGGGTTCCCGCCCCCCGCGCCACTCGTCCGGGCTACCTCCTCCCCTGGCCGCTCCTAGGGGCTCCCGCCTCCCTGTGCCACTCATCCGAACTCGAAACTCTCCTTGCCGCTCGTCCCGGCTCGGGCCTCCCCGCGCCTTTTCTTCCAGGGCTCCGGCTTCCCCGCGCCTCTCGTCCATGCTCCCGCCTCCCCACGCCACTCGTCGGGGTCTCCCGCTTCCCCGCGCCTCTCATCCGGGGTTCCCGCCTCCCCGCGCCGCTCATCCTGGGCTCAGGCCACCCCTTGCTTCTCGTCGGGGCTCCTGCCTTCCCGCGCCGCTGATCCTGGGCTCCCGCCTCGGTGCCACTCCTCCAAACTCCAACTCTCCTGGCCGCTCGCTCGTCCGGGCTCGGGCCTCCCCGCGTCGCTCATCTGGGGCTCCCGCCTCCCCACGCCGCTGGTACGGGGCTCCCGCTTCCCCGTGCCTCTCGTCCAGGGGCTCCCGCCTTCCCGAGCCACTCGTCGGGTTTACCTCCTCCCCGCGCCGCTGGTCCGGGGCTCCTGCTTCCCCGCGCAGCTCATCTGGGGCTCCCGCTTCCCCGCGCAGCTCATCTGGGGCTCCCGCTTCCCCGGGTCTCTCATCTGGGTTTCCCACCTCCCCATGCCGCTCCCGACTCCCTGGGCCACTTGTCCGAACTCGGAACTCTCCTCGCCGCTTGTCCCGGCTCCCCTCTCCCCGTGCTGCTCATCCGGACTGGGGCCTCCAGGTGCCACTTCTGAAGTCAGAAATCTCGCTGCCAGTCTGGGCTTGGGCCTCCCTGAGCCCCTTGTCCGCATTCGGAACTCTCCTGTCCACAGGTCTGGGGCTCTGGCCTCTCTGGTCTGCAGGCCCGAGCTCCCCTTAGGCCTGAGGAGAGCCCCTGCACTGCTCAGCTCCATGAGGCAACTCCTGGCACCTAGCTTTCTCAGTGTTTCCCTCTTTTCTGGAAATCCTGCCCTCTTTTTTTTTTTTTTTTTCCAAACCTGAATTCAGGGCCTGAGCACTACTACCCCTGGCTTCTTTTTGCTCAAGGCTAGCACTCTACCACTTGAGCAACAGTGCCATTTCCGGGGCTTTTTCTATATGTGGTGCTGAGGAATCGAACCCAGGGCTTTGTGCATGCTAGGCATCACTCTATCGCTAAGCCATATTCCCAGCCCAATCCTGCCCTCTTATATCCCCCCACTGCTTGCAGTCAGGGGGTGATGGTGGCGGTTACAGACCCCTCAACGTGGGGCAGGATCCCCTTTTACACTCTGCAGTGGGGTGTGGCAATGAGGCCAACATGGGCCGGGACTTCTTACCCCTCAGGTTATCACAGAAATGTTTCCAGGCCAGTTTAGGCAGAAAAGTTCATTAGATTCCAATTCCACCAGCAAAATTCTGTGTCTGGTGCTGCATAGCTGTCATCCCAGCAATGCAAAAAGTGTAACTAGGAGGAGGGGCATAGTTCAGCTCAGCTAGGGCATAAATTTGAGATCTATATAGAAACCAACAAAAGCAAAAAAAGTCTGGTAGCATGGCTCAAGTGATAGAGCACCTGCCTGGAAAGCACATGTGTGAGTTCAAATCCAAGTACTGTCATACATGCACATAAAAGATAGAATAGGAAATATGGTATAGTGATGCACACTTGGAATGCCAGTACTCTGGAAGCAGGGGGTTAAATATTGCGAGCTCAAGGCTAGCTTGGCTATATCATAAGACCTTGTCTCAAAAAATATAAATAAAATGACAAGCTGGGCACTGAAGTCTCATGCCTATAATCATAACAGGTAGGAAATTGTCCAGGTAGGAAAGTCCATGAGACTCTTACTCTCCAACTAACTACAAAGAAGACAAAATTGCAGCTGTGGCTCAAGTGGCAGAGAGCCAGTCTTGAGTAAAACAAAAACAAAAACCTAAGGGACATCATTAAGACCCTGAGTTCCAGCCTCAAGACACACACACACACACACACACACACACACACACACACACACACACACACAGGTTTGGCAAGGTCTTGGTGTGTAGCTGCTAGAAGAATTCTTGTCTAGGGCTGGAAATATGGCCTATACATGAAGCCCTGGGTTCGATTCCCCAGCACCACATATATAGAAAATGGCTAGAAGTGGTGCTATGGCTCAAGTGGCAGAGTGCTAGCCTTGAGCAAATAGAAGCCATGGACCATGCTTAGGCCCCGAGTCCAAGCTCCAGGACTAGCCAAAAAAAAAAAAAAAATTCTTGTTTAGCATGCATGAGGTTCTACATTCCACACTCAGTACCACAAAAATAATGTAAATACAGGAGAGGGTCTTTTTCCCGTTTTTTTATTAACATACATTAATAGCACAAGGCAGAAGTGTTTAAGTTGCTGAGTTTATGGCATTTTATTTTACTTTAGACAAAGCAGATCAAAAGTAGGAGTCCTTTATTTCAGGCTCCAGCACATGCACGCATGCATACACACACAGACACACAATATAATGAAACCAAAAATAGTCATTTGCCAGGTGATCATGCCTAGATACTCAGGAGGCTGAGATCTGAGAATTGTGGTTTGAAGCCAGCCTGAACAGAAAAGACCCTGAGACTCTAATCTTTACTTAATCACACAAAAAAGACAGAAGTGGTGCTGTGGCTCTGGTGGTAGAATGATAGCCTTAAGCAAAAGCATCTCAGGCATGCCCTCAGGCTCTGAGTTCAACACCCAGCACCAATACACACACACACACACACACACACACACACCATCATAAAAATGGGCAAAAGAGGAGTTTATTTAAATGCAAGAGAAGTTTATTTAAATGCGGTTAAAGAAAAATGGTAGCAAGCTAGGCAAAGGAAAACTGTACTGTTGCTGCTGAGCTGATGTCTAGTGGGGAGAGGACTGGGGATTTTGTTGGTTGGCTATGTCTCATCTGCCTGGCTGATTTTTTTCCCCTTGGAGTATTGTTAGAATTAGGCTTGGGCTGGGAATATGGCCTAGTGTTAGAGTGCTTGCCTCATATACATGAAGCCCTGGGTTTGATTCCTCAGCACCACATATATAGAAAAAGCCAGAAGGTGCACTGTGGCTCAAGTGGTAGAGTGCTAGCCTTGAGCAAAAAGAAGCCAGGACAGTGCTCAGGCCCTGAGTCCCAAGCCCCAGCACTGGCAAAAGGAAAAAAAGAATCAGGCTTGTGGGAACATCTCACCAGATGTTTTTTTTACTTCTACATTCTATTAATGCCTGGATATTTTCCTGAACGCTGGTCTCCTTATTAAGGAAGGAAGGGGCATGGACTCCTCCAAGGGTTCCATCCCTTCAGGAATAAAAGGGCAATTTACATGTCTGCCCTTTCAAGACTCTGAAGGAGATGATTATCCTACCCAAACCAGGAGAGCCACAGTGAACCTTGCTTCCTGCAGCTTTGTACAAAGAAAGCAATCTTCCCAGACTCCAGATAGGGGGAGTGGTCTGGAGATGAGAACTTTCCCCTTCTAGTTGACAGTCATGAGAAGACAGATGACCCAAAATACAAAGACACATAGAAAAAGCTATTTCTCAATTCGGGGAGGAGACACATCCTCAGATACATCCTCTCTCTTCCCCTCTGGCCCAGTGATCTCCTTAGGGACACATCTCAAAACTAGTGAGAAAAACAGACTGTCTGGTTAATAATGCATGACAAGTTAGGCCTACTAGAGGCTGAAGTGACAGTCAGATGCCATAGCATGGAGGGTACATGCCATTGCTCCTGCAGCATTCTTCTTCACATTGTTGAAAATAAGTGTCAGTCCATGAGGGGCATTTGGACCACAGATTAGAACAACTGTGGTGGTTTTTGCGGGGAAGGGAATGCTATGGCTTTGGAAACCTACTCATCTAACTTGAGGCCTCACAGCTTCCCTCCCAGGTAGACATTCAATTGACTCAAGTTGTTCATTTAGCCACAAGGCAGAGTCCCAACAACTGTGGGGATATGTAAACTCTGAAGCCAAGCTGTGAGACCAGGAAGGTATTAAGAGTTTGGAATGCCACCTGGTCAGTTCTCAGAAGACTGGGAACTGGACCTTGGAAAGGTCAAACCAGGCAAGACCCTATAATACTTGAAACAATAGGCATAGATGAATGTGTGTGTTATAGTCACCACTTCTTATTTCTTCCTAGCTCTAGGGAGTTAGTTATTACTATGTACATAAACTATGTCTTATGTTAATGATTGTAACCACAAGATAATTCTTACCTTGTTTTCTGCACATACCTATAGTAATCTTCTCCATACTAACTAAATAAACTCACTTAGGAGAGCTCAGCGTTATGCAGTTTTACAACTGAATACCCTGCTCAGAGAAAATAATGATGGCATTGGTCTCAGAAATTCAAGAGGGGAAGAATCAACAATTCTAGGAAGTCTCACGCCAAAGATCGACACTTAACTGGCACCATACCAATAAACTTCTGCTAGTTGTGGCGGTGCATGCTTGTAATTCTAGCTATTTTGGAAGCTGGGAGGGACCTTGTGGTTCAAAGCAGCTCTAACAAAGTTAACATGAAATCTTATCTGAGAAACACAGTTCAAAAAAGGAAAAGAACTTGGGGCATGGCTCAAGTAGTACTGTGCTGGCCTAGCAACTGTGAGCCCTGAGTTCAATCTCTAGCACAATAAAAATAAATTAATGCATTAATTAATTTTAAAATATACTTAGTAAGTTGATTAATTTAAAAACAAATATCAAGTATAACAAAAAGATAAACATGCAAAACTTAAATCATAAAAATTCCACTTAGTTAAACCTTTTTTGAATGGGAAACTAATTGTTTTCATTTTGACACACATTTTATGTGGTATTTGGGTTAAGCCAAGGGCCTTGTGCATGCTAGACAAAAGTTTTACTATTGGACCCACAACCAAGCCCAGGAAAATCTTAACAGTCATAGCTTTCTTAGCTCTGAAAATAGAGATTGGATCCATTGGCCCATAGGGAATCTGCTCTAACCAACAGATACAAGGTGGCTATAGTTTTCCAACACCACATCTGTGTGTGAAGTGTCTTCTGTGCTGTGTCCACATAATGCCACTCTTCCTGTGTGAAGTCCACTGTCACATCTTTAAATACTTCTGCTTCCTGTAATAACACATTCCTGTGCAATCTCTTCATTTCCCAACAGCAATAAATGTATCACTTTCTGAGTGAGACAATGCAGTATTTTCACTTTAGAATGAACTTGACAATGGAATGATTTAGAGATATAAAAGTGGGCAATATATTGTATGACCAATGTGTCATTTTCAATAACGTGGAGGAAAAGAACATTCAAAACTGATGAGCTGTCAAGTATGGATGGGTCACAATTGTAATGCTAGCTGCTCAGGCGGCTGATATCTCAGGATTGTGATTTGAAGCCAGACCAGGCAGTAAAGTTCATGAGACTCTTGTCTCCAATTATCCATCAAAATCTGACTTGGCACTATGGTTCAGTTGGTAGAACCCTGCTATGGAGGGAAAAAAAACCCTCATGGCCTTTGCCTAGCCCCTGAGTTGTGTATGACAAGCACCAGCATACACAAACACAAAAAACTGAAGAACTGTGAGGGAAAATGTTGTGTTGTAATTCTTACACTATACCAAAAAATTCTTAAGATGCAAGAAAACTTGAAACAGAAAATTCCAAGCACCAATGGCTTACCTTTATAATCCTAGATGCTAAGAAGGCTGAGAACTGAGGACCTCAGTTTGAAGCCAGACCAAGCAGGAAAGTCTGTGTGATTCATATCTCCAATTAAAAATGTCTCAGAAAAAATGGAAGTGGTGCTGTGGCTCAAGGGATATAGCAGTACCCTTGAGCAAAGAAGCTCAGGGAAAGAGCCCAGGCCTAGATTTGAAAATCCAGGACTAGCGAGAGAGAGAGAGAGAGAGAGAGAGAGAGAGAGAGAGAGAGAGAGAGAGAGAGAGAGAGAGAGAGAGAGACCAACAACAGATAGAGAAATTATTGGAACTAGGAATATAATTCAGTAGTTGATTGCTTGCCTAGCATGCATAAGGAAATGAGTTCTATCACCAGCACTGAAAACAGCCAGAGAAACTATTAAAATAAAAACAAGAGAGGGGGCATGGGCACTGAGGCTCACACTTGTAATCAAAGCTACTTGGGAGGCTAGGAATGTGAGGGTCATCATCGAAGGCCGATGCAGGCAGAAAAGTTCATGGGATTCCAATTCTAACAAAATACTAGGTGTAGTGGTGCACACTTGTCATCCCAGCAATGCAGGAAGTGTAAACAGGAGGAGGGGTATGGTTCAGGCTAGCTAAGGTATAAATTTGAGATACTATCGAATGGATAAAAAAACATAAGCAAAAAAGGCTTGGTAGGCCAGGGGGCTGGTGGCTCATGCCTGTAATCCTAGCAACTCAGGACACTGAGATCTGAGGATTGAGGTTCAAAGCCAAACTGGGTAGGAAAGTCTGTGAGACACTCATCTCCAACTAACCACCAGAAAACCAGAAGTGAAGCTGTGGCTCAATGTGGGAGAGCACCAGTCTTGAGAAAAAAGGCTCAGGGACAATGTCTAGGCTCTGAGTTCAAGACCTAGGACCATCAAAAAGCAAGCAAACCAACAAAAGGGGACTAGCTGATGTGGGCGCTAGAGGCTCAAAATATAATCCCAGCTACTGAGGCAACTCAAATCTGACGAATACTGATCAAAGCCAGCTTGGGCAGGAAGGCCTGTGAAACCATTCTGTTCAATTAAGCACCAAAAAGCTGGAAATGGAGCTGTGGCTATAGTGGTAGAGTGCTAACTTTGATCAAAATCAATCTGGGACAGGGTCCAGACCCTGAGTTCAAGCCCACAACTAACCAAAAATAAAAGTAAAAAGTGATTTGCTGACCTGGATGCCAGTGGCTCATACCTGTAATCTTGGCTACTTAGGCTGCTGAGATCTGAGGATCACTGTTGAAAGCCAGCCTGGACAGGAAAGTCTATGCTACACTTATCTCTACTTAATCAACATGCAGCTGTAACTCAAGTGGTAGAACACTAGCCTGTGCCTCCCCACAAAATCACAAGGCTCAGGCCAGGTGCACGCATATACATGTACACAACCACATCGAAGAGCTATGAGAAAAAAGTATGACATTGGAATTTTTACATGGTACAAAAACAGCTTAAGATACAAGAAAACTTTAAGCAAAGGGAAAGATTGGAAATGGGCATGTAGTGCAGTGGTTGAGAGCTTGCCAAGCATACGCAAGGCCCTGAGTTCTATCCCCAGCCCTGAAAACAAACACACAGACAGAGAAACCATTAAGTAAAGAGGTGAGGAGACCTGGGCTTACACTTACAATTAAAGCTACTTGGGAGGCAAAGAATGGATGGGATGTGGTTCCAGGTCAGTTCAGGCAGAAAAATTCATTAGATTCCAATCCACTACTAAAATTCTTTGTCTGGCGCTGCATACTTGTCATTCTAGCAATGCAGAAAATGTAACCAGGAGGAAGGTCACAGTGTAGTCCAGCTAGGGCATAAATTTGAGATCCTGTATAAAATACAACAAACCCAAAAAAGCACTGGTAGCATGATTCAAGTGATAGAGCACCTGCCTGGTAAGCACAAGTCTGAGTTCAAATTCCAGTACTGTCATACATGCACGTAAAAGAATAGGAAGACTGATATAGTGAGGCACACTTGAAATGACAGCACTCAAGAGGCAGAACTTAGAATATTGGAAGCTCAAGGCTAACCTTGGATACATAACAAAACCTTGTCTCAAAAAAAAATAAAGTGTAAATCTGGACAGTGATGGTTCATGCCTGTATGTAATCCTAGTTATTCAAGAGACTGAGATACAGTACAAAAAACCATGAAACTCTTATCTCCAACTAATCACCCAGAATCCAGAAGTGGCGCTGTGGCTCAAGTGGTAGAGTGCTAGTCTTGAGCAGACAAGCCCTGACTTCAACCTTAGAACCAGCATACACAAAAAGTGGCTAGCTGAATGTGGGTGGCTTGCATTTATAATCCTTAGCTACTCAAGAATCTTAGATCTCAGAATTGAGGTTCAGAGCCAGACTGGGTAGACAAATTTTTGAGTCTCTAATCTCCAAATAACCAGCAAATAGACAGAAGTGCAGGCATTGATCAAATGGTAGAGCACCAATTGTGAGAAAAGAAAAGCTGTGAGAGGGAAAGGCCCTGAGTTCAAGCCTCAGTATCAGCACAAAAGTGCAAAGTGGCTACTAGAAAATATTTAAATGTAGGTGGCTTATGGTTCAATTCTATAAGGAATTGGTGATCTATATCCGTAAGTTATCATAAATGGCCACCTGCTATAATTTGAATCTGGAATGTCCCCTAAAGGTACATGTGGAGGAGCTTGTTCCTCAACCTGTGGCAGAATCTTGTGGAGACAGGGCCTAATAGGCAGAACTTAGAAAAGTCTGTGTGACTCTTAGATTTAATTAATCACAAAAAAAGATTGAAGAGGAGCTGTGGCTTAAGGGGTACAGTGATAGCCTTGAGCAAAAGAAGCTTAGGGGTAACATTGAGCACCTGACTTCAAAACCCAGTACCAGCACATACACACACAAACACACTCACACACACACACACACACACACACACACACACACACACACACACAAAATAAAAATAGTCAAAACAGAAGTATACTAAAATGTGGTTAAAGGAAAATGGCAGCAAACTAGGCAAAAGAACACTGTGTACACTGTGTATTGTTGCTGCTGAGCTGATACACGGCGGGGGAGAGGTTTGAATGGGAGGACTGGGGATTTTGTTGGTTGGCTATATCTTATCTGTCTCTCTTAGGGTGTTTTTTTCCCTTGGAGTATAGCTTGAATTAGGCTTGAGGGAATGTCTCATCAGCTTTTCTTTACTTCTACATTCCATCAAGGCCTGGATATTTTCCTGAACTCATACATATCCTTAGTAAGCAGGGGAGGGGTGTAGATTCCTCCAAGGGTTCCATTCCTTCAGGAATAAAAGGGTAATTTATATGTCTGCCCTTTCAAGACTCTGAAGGAGATGACTACGCTACCCAAACCAGGAGAGCCATAGTGAACCTTGCTTTCTGCAGCTTTGTACCAACAAATTAACCTCCCCAGACCCCAGAGATGGGAAGTGCTGTGGAGATGAGAACTTTCACCCTTTAGTGGAAGATCATGAAAAGACAGATGACCTGATCCTTTGTTGGTAACCACATGCAAAAGACAAAAACAAAAGACAGACACATAGGAAAGCTGTTTCCTAAATTCAGAGAGGAGACACATTCTCTCTCTTCCCCTCTTTCACAGTGTCTTCTTAGACAAAGAACTAATGAAAAATGGACTGTCTGGTTAGAAAGCATGTAACTGACAATGCATGGCAAGCCCCGCCTGATAGGTGCTGAAGTGACAATCAGATGTCATAGCAATGACTGGTACATGGAGTTCCTCCTGCATCATTCTTCACATTGTAGAAAAGGAATATCTCCCCACAAGGAGCATTAGTATTACAGTTCAGAGCAACTGTGGTGGTTTGGGGGGAATTCTATAACTTGGGAGTTATGCTAACCTACCTTCAGGTCTCACAGGCAGACTGTCAACTGACTCAAGTTATTCATTTAGCCACAATACAGAGGACCACATATAGGGGACACACATACAGGGAATCCACACAAGATGACACAGGTTATTTAAAAAAACAAACAAAAGTGAGGTCCACTGGCTCACGCTTGTAATTCTAGCTATGTAGTCCACCAATTCTCACTTACCAAGGTAGATCCACCTTAACAATTCACTTTATATGAATCATGGGTCCTCTTTGGGTTCCAGTTTTTTTGTAATTTATTTATTAATTAAACAAATTTTTTTTGACAAGGTGTTGTGCAAAAAAGGTACGGTTACATAGTAGGGCAGTGTGTACATTTCTTGTGATATCTTACACCCTGTTTTTCTTTCCCTTCCCTAGGTCAGGTAGACATATATACAATACACAATGTACCAAGAACATATACAGTAGCCACGTGGCCTACGCCCAAGAAAATTCGCCTAGGGCTTTAAATGTAATGTCAACATTAGACAATATGTCGACAGTAGTCTTATATGAACGTACATACATAGCTTTTGAGCTATTGTATTCCACTGAGAGGTCAATTTTTGACCTTTATATGTTGAGTAGTTGTTTGGTTTTAGTTACATAATGTTGGGTCGCTGACCCAATCCTGTGGGAAATACCATTTGACAAGAAGTTTTTGGTTTCACAGACCTGGTCTCTACTGTCTCTCCGTCACCCCATCTTAACAGTCATATATCAGGGAGATCATGCCCCTTTGTTTTCTGTGTTCTAGGCTTGTCTTCCTCAACATTATTTGTTCAACTTCTGACCATTTCCCTGCGAATAACAGTATTTCACCATTCCTAATCGCTATGTAGTATTCCATTGTGTATAGGTACCATATTTTTTGGATCCATTCATCTGTGGAGGGGCATCTGGGTTGTTTCCATATTTTGGCTATTGTGAATTGTGCAGCGATAAACATGAAAGTACAAATGTCTTTTTGATATCTTGGGACCTGTTGTTCAGGATAGATGCCTAGGAGTGGTATGGCTGGGTCATAGGGTAGGTCTATATTGAGCTTTTTGAGAAACCTCCATACTGTTCTCCAAAGTGGTTGTACTAATTTGCACTCCTACCAACAGTGGAGAAGGGTTCCTCTTTCCCCGCACCCCCTCCAGCATTTGCTGTTGCCTGAGTTCAGAGTATAGGCCATTCTAACTGGAGTGAGGTGGTATCTCAGGGTTGTTTTTATTTGCATTTCCTTTACTGCCAGGGATGTTGAACATTTTCTCATATGTTTCTTTGCCATTTTTATTTCTTCTCTTGTGAAGTCTCTCTTTAGCTCCTTTGCCCATTTCCTAATTGGTTTATTGGGCTTGGAGGGGCTTAGTTTTTTGAATTCTCTGTAGATGACAGTTATTAGGCCTTTGTCTGTTGCTGTTCTGGTAAAGATCCTTTCCCATATGGTTGGCTGTCTTTCTATTTTGGTGTCTATGTCTTTAGGTGTGCAGAAACTTTTTAATTTGTAGTAGTCCCATTTGTCGAGTCTCTCCCCTATTTGTTGTGCCCCTAGGAATCTATTCAGGAAGTTCCTTCCTGTGCCTATAAGTTCTAGTGTCTTTCCTACTCTGTCCTTCAGTAGTTTCAAAGATTCAGGTCTGATATTGAGGTCCTTGATCCATTTTGAGTTGATCTTGGTGCATGGTGATAGGCTTGGGTCTACTTTGAGTTATCTGCATATGGCTGCCCAGTTCTCCCAGCACCAGTAGTTGAAGAGGCTATGTTTATTCCATTGTATGTCTTTAGCTCCTTTGTGGAATATCAGCTGACTGTAAGAGTGCGGTTTAATTTCTGGATCTTCAATTCTGATGCATTGGTCTTCCGGTCTGTTTTTATACCAATACCAGGCTGTTTTTGTTATGATGGCCCTATAGTAGAGCTTGAAGTCTGGTATTGTGATACCTCCTGCACTGCTTTTTTTGCCTAGAATTGCTTTGGCTATTCTAGGTCTTTTGCTGTTCCATATGAATTTATGGATTGCTTTCTCTATTTCAGTGAAGAATGTAACTGGGATTTTGATAGGGATTGCATTGAATTGGTATAACAATTTGGGCAATATGGCCATTTTCACTATATTGATTCTGCCTACCCATGAGCATGGGAGGTCTTTACATCTCATTGTGTCTTCTTTGATTTCCCTTATTAGATTTTTATAGTTCTCATTAAATAGGTCCATCACGTCCTTGGTTAGGTTGATCCCTAGGTACTTTATTCTATTTTTGGCTACTGTAAATGGAATTGTTTCCATAATTTCCTTTTCTGCTTGTACATTGCTGGTGTACAGAAAAGCTGCTGACTTCTGTGGATTGATTTTGTATCCTGCTACTTTACCAAAATGGTTTATTAGGTGTAGGAGTTTGGGGACTGAGTTTTTTGGGTCCTTCAGATATAAGATCATGTCGTCTGCGAATAGGGATAGTTTGATTTCTTCCTTGCTGATGTGGATCCCTTTGATGTCCTCCTCTTGCCTTATTCCTATGGCTAGGGATTCCAGCACTATGTTGAAAAGAAGTGGGGGGAGTGGGTATCCTTGTCTTGTTCCTGAGTTTAGGGGGAATGATTTAAGTTTCTCTCCATTTAATATGATGTTAGCAGTTGGTCTGTTGTATATGGCTTTTATTGTTTTGAGGAATGTTCCATCTATTCCTGTTCTCTCCAGAGCTTTTAATAAGTATGGATGTTGTATTTTGTCAAAGGCTTTTTGGGCATCGACTGAGATAACAATGTGATTCTTGATTTTAGTTCTGTTGATGTGGTGAATTACATTGATTGATTTACGGATGTTGAACCATCCTTGTGACTGTGGGATGAAGCCAACTTGGTCATGATGTATAATTTTCTTGATCAGTTTCTGGATCCTGTTAGCTAATATTTTATTGAGGAGCTTTGCGTCTGTGTTCATTATAGTGATATTGGTCTGTAGTTCTCTTTTTTTGTTGGGTCTTTGCCAGGTTTGGGAATGAGTATGATATTAGCTTCGTAGAATGAGTTTGGGATTTCTTCCTCTGTTTCTATTTCACAGAAGAGTTTGAGGAGTATTGGTATTAGTTCCTCACTAAAGGTTTTATAGAATTTGTTGGTGAATCCATCTGGGCCTGGGCTTTTCTTTGTTGGGAGGTTCTTGATTACCCCCTGTATCTCGCTGTAAGTTATTGGTTTATTTAGTTGATTTATTTCTTCTTGGTTCAGTTTGGGGAGTTTGTACTTCTCTAAGAATTGATCCATTTCTGTAAAATTATTGTTTTGTAGTGAGTAGAGGTTCTGGAAATAGTTCCTTATGATTGTTTGAATATCGTGTGTATTTGTTGTAATTTTTCCGGTGGAGTCCCTGATATATGAGTCTCTTCTCTTCTTTTTTTTTGTAAGTCTTGTGAGGGGTCTGTCAATTTTATTTATTTTCTCAAAGAACCAGCTTTTAGTCTTATTTATTTGTTGAATGGTCTTTCTATTTTCTTTTTTTTTTTTTTTTTTTTTGGCCAGTCCTGGGCCTTGGACTCAGGGCCTGAGCACTGTCCCTGGCTTCTTCCCGCTCAAGGCTAGCACTCCGCCACTTGAGCCACAGCGCCGCTTCTGGCCGTTTTCTGTATATGTGGTGCTGGGGAATCGAACCTAGGGCCTCGTGTATCCGAGGCAGGCACTCTTGCCACTAGGCTATATCCCCAGCCCTGGTCTTTCTATTTTCAATCAGAGTTATCTCTTCTTTAATCTTTGTGAT
This sequence comes from Perognathus longimembris pacificus, assembly GCF_023159225.1. Lineage (NCBI taxonomy): Eukaryota > Metazoa > Chordata > Mammalia > Rodentia > Heteromyidae > Perognathus > Perognathus longimembris. Next base: position 78,403,357 of record NC_063188.1, on the reverse strand, counting down.
CTCTCTCCTCCTAGTCATTTTAGGTTCGATCATTTCTTGTTTTTCCAGTTGTTTTAGTTTCATCGTGAGGGTATTCTCCTGCTCTGCTTCCATTCTTTTAATGTGAGTGCTGAGGGCAATGATCTTGCCCCTCAGTACTGCCTTAGCTGTGCCCCATAGGTTTCTTTGTGATGTATTTTCATTGTCATTGTGGCTTATGAATTCGTTGATTTCATCTTTAATTTGGTCTGTGGCCCAAGTGTTGGATAACATTGTGGGGTTTAGCCTCCAAGAATGTGTATAGCCTCTGTGGTAACCCTTGTTATTGAGGGTTATCTTTAATCCACTGTGGTCAGATATAATGCATGGGATGACGTCAATACTTTTGTATTTGCTGAGGTTCTTTGTGCGAGCTATGACATGGTCTATTTTGAAGTATGATCCATGGGCTGCTGAGAAGAAGGTGTATTGGGTCTCTGTAGGTTGGAAGATTCTGTATAGATCTGTCAGATCCATTTGGGATATGGTGTTACTTAGGTCCTCAGCTCCCTTGCTAATCCTCTGGGTGTTGGATCTATCTCTTGGAGAGAGTGGGGTATTAAAGTCATCCACTATGATTGTGTTTGGGTCTATCTTGTTCTGTAGTTCTGTGGGAATTTGTTTGACATATGTAGGGCCTCTTTTGTTCGGTGAGTATACATTTATCACCGTGATGTCTTGATTCTGGATTTTTCCTTGTATTAAAATGTAGTGACCTTCTTTGTCTTTTTGAGTTGATTTTAATGAGAAGTCCAGCTTGTCTGAAATCAGGATGGCTACTCCTGCCGTTTTTGTAGGTGCATTTGCTTGGAAGATCTTGCTCCATCCTTTCATTTGGAGCCTGTTTTTATCCCTTGCTGTAAGGTGGGTCTCTTGTAGACAACAGATGGCAACTTTTTGTTTGCGGATCCATTCTGCCAGTCTGCTCCTCTTTATCGGAGAGTTTATACCATTTATATTCAAAGATATCAAGGATAAGAGTGTTTTTTCTCCTTCCATTTTCTTGTTGGGCTGTTTTTCCTCTTTCTTTTTTTCTTGTCTTTAGTGAGCTGCTCTTTCTGTTGGGCTCTGGCTATTGTAGTTTCTTTCTGTTTCTGTCTGTGTGTCCTGTATGATTACTGTTGGGTGGGATTCCCTCTTAGAATTTGCTATAGGTCTGGTTTTTTATTCACATACTCCTTTAGATCCTCTTTGCTATGGAAAGATCTGGTTTTCCCCTCGAATATGAACTCCAGTTTCGCTGGATATTTTATTCTAGGTTAGCAATTGTTGGCCTGTAGGACTTGGAAATGGTGTTATTCCATTCTCTTCAAGGGTGGTAGGTTTGTGTGGAGAGGTCTGCTGTTATTCGGATCCTCTTCCCATTGTAATAAATTTCTTTCTTCGCTTTGGCTGCATTCAAATTTGCTCTTTATTCTTGAGATCTGAAGTCTTGAATATTATGTGCCTTGGCGTGGCTTTTCTGGGGTCTGTTCTGCCAGGTGTCCTATAGGTTTTGGTTCCCTGGATGGGGTCCCTTGTGAGATTGGGGAAGTTTTCTGCAATCACTTTATTGAAAATATGTTGAAGCCCTCTGCTCTGGTATTCGGCTCCTTCTTCTATTCCAATTATGCGCAGATTATATCTCTTGTCTTTGTCCACTAGTCCACTTTGTCCATTAGTCTGCCCTGGAGCTTTACCGTTTCTTGGAGTGTGGTAATTTTCTGGTTCTTATCGGCTGCATCATCGTCCAAGAGAGAGATTCTGGATTCAATATGGTCAATTCTTTGTGCTGTGGATTCAATTGCGGAGTTTATGGATGTCTGAGAGCTATTTATGGTTGCCAGATCAGCTCTGATCGTGGAAATTACTTCCTTTAAAGAGTTGTATTTTAAATCTATTTTTTCATGCATTTCGCTTCTCAGGATGTTAAGATCTTCTTTAACGGAGGTTTGCACTGTATCCATTTTTGCTTCCATTTCTTTCTTGGCTTCCTGGATGTCCTTCAAGACTTCCACTCTAAACTCCTGGAATTGTTTTCTGATTTCGTTTCTGAGGCTTTCCATCATTTCTGCTAACATAGCCTCAGTTAATTTTTTATTCTCCATCTCCTCTTCAGTTGTGCTGCTTTTTGGAGTTGACGAGTTGGCTTGCCCTTTGATGAAATTTGTTATGTTTCTTTGTGATTTGCACATCTGGAGATCTGTGGGTGCCTTCCTTGGTTTGGCTTTGTGCTGGTTCCCGCTGTTCCGTCAGTGGGAGACTTGTGTCCTGGCTCTGGGTTTGAGTTTGGCTGTTGAACCTTCCTGCCCAATGGGTGAGCGTGACTGTCTCAGTTGTTGCCAGGGTGGTCACCCTCACTGCACTTGGGGGTGGGTAGATTCTGTGTCTTTCTCTGTGGGATAGTGTCCTGCCCCTGTGTTGTGCTGACCCTAGGGTGCCCCTGGTTGGGGTTTGCTGGTCGCTGATTCAGCGTGGCGTGGAGGCTTTTCTCTTCTTTGATTCTTTTTTCCCCACTCTGTATCTTGGTCAGAGGAGCTCACCTCTCAGGAGGTTCGCCCTCCTGTGTGGATTGCTCCAGGGCCGATGTTGTTGAGGGGCGGCCCACCCACTTGTGCAAAATGTGACAAACTGAGTGGGCGCTGCCGCTGGGAGACTCTGCTCTTTTGTGCGAGTGCGCCTACCACAGCGGGCGCTGCTGCTGGGGGGCCCTGCCCATTTGTGCGGGGTACGCCTACCAGAGCGAGCCCCGGGTTGTTGGGGTGTGCTTGTGCCCTCCCGCGAGTTTGCTGTGGGGGGCTGTATGTGTGGGCCCCAATAGGATCAAGTGTCCGGGTGAGGGTTGGTGCCCACAGACTGGGCCTCCGCTGCGACGCGGGGCGTGTGATCGGGCCCAAGTGTCCCTGCTGGGCTGGTATTGCCCACCAGCGCGCCTGTGACTTTTGTTGAAAAAGTCCTCGAGGCCCAGGCGCCTCAGGTGGGGCTTCCAATGCCTGCTGTCCCCAGGCCCCTGTTGGGGAGGGGGCGGGGCTGGTGTGGCCGTCTCAGGCTCCTCTGCTGCCTTGGCGCTGCTCCACCCCTGCTAGCTCCCGCGTCCTCCCAGAGTCTGAAGGGACCTTTTGCGGTCTGATTTGGGGGTTCTTTGTTCCCTCGGGGTGGGGAGGGGGAGGGAGGGAGTTCTATCTTCTTTGTAGGGTTTGGGTCTCTGATAGCTGGTCTCCTGTTGGGGGAGGGGGTAATGGGGAACTTACTGGTCCTGGATTGTGTGTGTGTGTGTCCCATGCTGCTGTTAGTCCCTCAGGGGTGGGGTGCTGGGGTGCGGCGATCGGTTGTTTGGTGGTGGCGGCCCCGGCTCTCCCCTTCTACACTGCTCGGTTCCCCCACTGCTCACGTCCGATCCCGGCCGTGCGGTCCCGAACTTCCCATCGCAGCCGTCTGTCTCGATCGGTCCGCGCACCCCCTGGAGTCCGTGGAGTCCTGCTGTCTGGACTCTGAGCTCCTGGTGTGACTTTTTGGCAGTCGGTTTGTTGTTCGCCGGGTCCCCTTTCCCAGCCTGGCCCTGTTTGGGCCAGGGTCGGCGGGTGGGGGGAGGGTACCCCGGAGAATTTCTGGCTCCGTGCAGGTTATAGGCTCTTCTTTTTTTGTTCCTTTTCATTTCCTGCGTTTCTCTATTGCTTCTGGTTGTTGGGTTTGCTGGGTTCTTGATGGGGTGTTGGGTGCTGGAGTTCCCAGCTCGCTATTCAGTTGGAGCGAGTTGGGGTGCCTCCCTACTGTGGCGGCGCCATCTTCCTCCTCTTGGGTTCCAGTTTTAAGATGATATCCAGCTTAATAACTGAACATCATATTTAAAAAATGATTGTGATACTGGTCTTATAAATTTAGGGGGAGAAGAAGCAGCAATTGCAGAGGTCTCTCAACAAACATGGATCCTTAACTGGCACCATACAAAAAGAGATGCTTCCTATAGTGGTGGTGCATGCTTATAATTTGACCTGTTTAGGAGGCAAGGATGGGAGCTTCTTGGTTCAAGTCCAGGCTGAGAAAAGGTTTTGTGAAATCTTATCTGAAAAACAAAGTTACAAATAAAGAGCAAAAGAACTTGGGCATGGCCTAGCAAGTTTGAAGCTCTGATTTTAATCCCCAGTACCCTAAAAATAAATAATCAACAAATTAACTAATGGATTAATTTTTTTAAATGGATAAAGAAATTAACAAACATCACTCTAAGAAAAAGATAAGCATGCAAAACCAAAACCATAAAACATTCCATTAGGGAAACATCTTTGGTTTAAAAGGTAAATTGTACTTATTTATATTTTGCCATGCAATAGTTTTGGGGATTAAACCCAGGGCTTCGTTCATGCTAGGGAAAAGCTTTACTACTTGAGCCATACCTCCAGCCCTGGAAAATCCTAAAGGTCATAGCCTTCTCAGCTCTGAAAACAAGGTGGGTTGGAAGCATTGGTCCACAGGGAATCTGCTCCAATCCAGGGAGATAAGGTGGCTATGGGTTTCCAACATCACACTTGTGTGAAGTGTCTTCTGAGCTGTGTCCATCTGCTGCCACTCTTCCTGTGTGAAGTCCACTGTCACATCTCCAAATGCCTCTGCTTCCTAAATTAACACATTCCTATTCAATCTCTTCAGTTCCCCACAGCAGTAAATGCATCACTCTCTCAGTAGATAATGCATAATCCTGCCAATAGTATGAACAATACAATAGATAATTTAGAGGTAATAAAATTGGGTAATGTAATATATTATTCAAGTGTCATTTTCAATAATTTGGGGGAAAATAGCATTCAAAACTGAAAAGCTGCCATATGTGGGTTGCTCATACCTGTAATCCTAGCTATTCTGGAGGCAGAGATCAGAAGATCTCTGTTCAAAGCCATCCTGGGCAGGAAAATCCATGAGAATCTTGTCCCCAATTAAACACCAAGAGCAGATGTGAAGCTGTGGCTCAAGTGGTAGAACCCTGGCCATGACCAAAAACAAAAGAAAAAAAAGCTCAGGCACAGCAGTGCCCAGGGCCCGAGTTGAAGCCCCTGGACTGGCACACACAAACGCAAAGTGGAATAGCTATCACAGAAATGTGATGTTGGAATTCTTACACTGTACAAAAACATTTAAGATGTAAGCAAAATTTAAGCAGAGGGAAAGATCAGAACTGGGTATGTAGTTCAGTTGTTGAGAGCTTGCCTAGCACACACAAGGCCCTGAGTTCCATCTCTAACACTGAAAACAAATGAACAGAGAAACCATTAAATAAAGAGGTGAGAGGATCTGAACACAGAGTCGCACACCTGTAATCAAAGCTATGGAGGCTAGGAATGAATGAGAAGGACATGGGTCAAGGCCAGTTCTACCAGAAAAGTTCATTAGACTCCAATTCCACCAATAAAATTCTATTTCTGGTTGTGCATACTTGTCATCTCAGAAATGCAGGAAGTGTAAACAGGAAGAAGATTACAGGTCTGGCAGATAGGGCATAAATTTGGGATCCTATGTAAAATCTAACAAAATAAAAAAAAGTCTGGTAGAATGGCTCAAGTGATAGAGCACCTGCCCCATAAGAACAGTCTGAGTTCAAATCCCAGTATTGTCATATACAAACACACACACATACACAAACACACAGACACACACAGATGCACACACACACATACACACACGCACACACAACACAACACACTCCAGAATAGGAAGACTGGTAGTGATGCACACTTGAAATGCCAGTATTCTGGAGGCAGAAGTTGGAAGACTGGAACTCAAGGTGACATAAGAACACCTTCTCTCAAAAACATAAATAAAGTGAAAAACTGAGCACTGATATTTCATGCCTGTAATTCTAGCTACTCACATGACTGAGATATGAAGATACTGGTTTGAAGCCAGTCCAAGTAGGAAGTCCATGAGACTCTTCAACTAACCACCCAGAAGCCAGAAGTGGAGCTGTGGCTCAAGTGGTAGAGAGCCAGCTTCAGCACAACAAACAAACTAAACTAAAGGACAGCATCAAGGCTCTGATTTCAAGCCCAAGGACTGGTACACATACACACACACATATACATACACACACACACACACACACAAGTTTGGAGAGGGCTTGGAGTGTAGCTATTAGAAGAATTCTTGTCTAGCATGCATGAGGTTCTGGATTCTACCCTCACCAACACAAACTAATATAAAAATTGGAAAGGTTCTTTTTTATTTTTCTATTTTTATTAACATACATTGATAGCACAAGATAGAAATGTTTGTTACCCAGTTTATAATTTTTTGTTTTAGCAATCATAGCAAATATCCACATAGAATATGAAAGCATAATTAAAAACACTGACTTAATATTTTATATTGATTACATATTAAACAATATTTCAATGTACTTTCTTGAATTAAGTACAGTATTAAAATTAATTTTATGGTTGCTCAAAGGGCAAAGAGCCAGCATTGAGCCAAACAAGAGCCCTAATAGTGGCACAAAAGAAATCAATTTAACTTTTATCAACTCAATCTTAAAAAGAAGTGAGTAGCTGATTTGGGTGCCAGTGGCTTTCACCTGTAATCCTAGCTACTCAGGAGGCTGATTTTTCAGAATCACTATTCAAAATCAGCCATGGAAGGAAGGTATATGAAATTTTTATATTCAATTAATCACCAAAAAAGCTGAAAGTGGAGCTGTGGCTCGGCAGTAGTGTGCAAATCTAGAACATACAAATCCTGAATTCAGGCCCCAGATCAACATACACACACACACACACACACACACACACACACACACATACACACACACACAAATAAGTGGCTAGCTGAATGTAGATAGCTTACTTAGCTACTCAAGAGGCTAAGATCTCAGAACTGAGGATCAGAGCTAGCCTGAGCAGACAAATTAATGAATCTCTGATCTGGAAATAACCAGCAAAAAGACAGAAGTGTAGGCATTGATCAAATGGTATGGAGCCAACTGTGAGCAAAGAAAAGTTTGGGGAGAGTGAAATGCCCTGAATTCTAGCCTCACTCCCAGCACATGAATAAATAAAATATACTCAGATGCCAAAAAGGGAAGTATTGTTAGACTTGACTATTTTATATACTGTATGGCAAAATATATTATAAACTCAGAATATGTATCTAACTGGGGCTATGTATACAACATGTAGATCAAAATTTCATCTATATAGATCAAATATAAATCAAATATAGATATAAATATAAATCAATATAGATCAAAATTTGATAAGCATTGTGAGTTAGTGACCAGCTCAAGGGACAATGGTGGTGGGTAGAGCTCAGTGGTAGAGTACTTGCACAGCATAAGCAAGGATCTGGGTTCCATCACTAGCACAAAGAGAGAGAGAGGAAGAGAGAGACTGAGAAAGAGACAGAGACAGTCAGAGACAGAGAGAGACAGAGAAAGGATACATTTAATGCATTCAAATTTTGGGGAGGGGCAATTAATTTGTTAATAAGCATCAAAATGTAAAAAATATGCCTGTCTAGCAATTTCTAGAAATTATTCTGTATAGTCACCCATATGAGCAAAATAGCATATTTGAAGATAACATACTACAATTATTTATTGTAGCTAAAAAAGGGAAACAATCCCCCAGTGGATTGGATGAATCCACTATATAATTGTCTCCACAACAGTAGGGCAGTTTGGACCTGTTAGGCAATCACAAAAGAGGGAAGTGGTGGCATGATTCAAGTGGTAGAGGGCCAATCTTAAGCAAAAAGTCAAGTGAGAACTTTAGGCCCTGAGTTCAAGCCTCAGTACCAGCACACACACACACACACACACACACACACACACACACACACACACACACACACACACACACACACGGTACTGGTGGCTCATGCCCCTAAATCTAACTACACAGGAGACTGAGTTCTGAGGATTAAGGTTAGAAGCCAGACGAGGCAGAAATGTCTCTAAGACTTATATTACCTATTAGCCAGCAAAGAACCAAAAGTGGAGCTGCGGCTCAAGTGACAGAGTGCCAGCCTTGAAAAGAAAAAGCCCCAGTACCAGAACAACAACCACCAAAAAAGAAAAAAGCAACAAGGAGGCTCCCCATGGATTGAGAAGTAACAATCGTTCACTGAAGCTAACCTTGGGCCTAGGTGTTCACTGTGATAGAGAACTTGCCTTATATGGGTGGAGCCCTGGATTACATCCCAGCATAACCATATTGGCATTCACTCATTAAGTAGTTACTGAATACCAATTGAACACAGGCTCTATTCTAGGACCTGAATATGCAACTAGAAAGATAGCTAACAAAAATATCTTCCCTCAAGAAGCTTCTGTAATAGTGAGGAGAAGCCGATAAAGTTCAAAGAAATCACCTACTGGCAAGAAGAAATTAAGATGTACACTTTAAAATCTCTATCACTGCCGGGCACTGGTGGCTCATACATGTAATCCTAGCTACTCAGGCAGTTGAGATCTGAGAACTGTGGTTCAAAGCCAGACTAGGCAGGAAAGTCCATGAGACTTTTATCGCCAGTTAACCACCAGAAAACTGGAACTGCAGTTGTGGCGTAAAATGGTAGAGTGCTAGCCTTGAAGAAAAAAAAAACCCTCAGGGATAGTGCCTAGGCCCCAAGTTTAAGCCTCACGACTGACAAAAACAAAACAACCCTCTCACTTATATTTGAAACCTCCTACAAAGCAATTAAGCAAAAGACAAATAAGGAAAATGCACTTATAGATAGGCAGCAGTGGTTCAGGCCTGTAATCCTAGCTTCTCAGGAGGCTGAGAGAAGAAGTAATACAACTCGAGGCCAGTCTGGGCAGAACAGTTTGAGAGACTCTATGTGGGCATGTATCTGATCTATGATGCATCCTCTTTACACTTCCCTTTATTGGTGGGATCACAGACATGCATCCCATGTTCAGGTTTCTTTTGTGGAGATGGAATCTCCTGGACTTTTCTGCCTGTGTTAGCCTGGTACCTCAAATCATCCCAATTTAGCCACACAAGCAGCTAAGGATGACAGGCTTGTACCACAGTGCCTGGCTATGAGTGGAAAAGGTGGTCTCCAGCCTGAACTTTTCTGCCTGAGTTGGCCTCAAATAGGGATCCTATTCTTAGGATTACTGATGTGAGCTACTGGTACATGGCTCATATAATTCCATTTTTATAGATAGTTAAACATTGCCATATGAAAGAGATTTTATTTAAGTATTACCACGGAGATAAACAAAATAGCATTATGGAAGTAAAGTTAATGATATGAGAATAGAGCTGGAAAATGAAGAAGAGGCAGTCACAAGAATATGCTCCTAATTGTTTAGTAAACAGCCATGTGGATCACACATTCTTTGTGTTCTTTTCTGGTGTGGATGGCTGTGAGTTTTGTTGTTGCTGTTGTTTATGTGCTGGTACTGGGGCTTGAACTGCTCTCACTTGGCTTTTTCACTCATGACCAGTGCTCCAGCACTTGAGCCTTGGCTCCATTTTCAGCTTTTTACTGGCTATTTGGAGATGAGAGTCTTTTGGATTTGTCTGCCCAGACTGGCTTCCAACTGTGATCATCAGATTTCAGCATCCTAAGTAGCATAAAGGCGTGATCTACTAGCACCTAGCAGTTGCTTGTTTTGTTTTCTTTTTTAAAATTTATTTTATTGTCAAAATGCTGTACAGAGGGGTTACAGTTTCATCTGTAATACAGTGAGTACATTTTTTTTTGCCAGTCCTGGGCCTTGGACCCAGAGCCTGAGCACTGTCCCTGGCTTCTTCTTCTTCTTCTTCTTTTTTTTTTTGCTCAAGGCTAGCACTCTGGCCATTTTCTATATATGTGGTGCTGGGGAATCAAACCCATGGTTTCATGTATACGAGGCAAGCACTCTTACCACTAGGCCATATCCCCAGCCTCAGTGAGTACATGTTTTATCCAACTTGTTACCGCCCTCCTCATTTTCCCCCCACCTCCCCCTCCCTATTTCCCTCTGTCCCCATGAGTTTTGTTTTGTTCTTCTTTTTCCATATTCCCTTCACGTGTTTTTTCTTCTTTTTTTGAGACACAATGGCACTCATAACCCATGTTGGTCCCCAAATCACCTAATCTTCCAGTCTAAGTCTACTGAAGACAGAGATTACAGATATGTATTACCACACCTGGCTTAGGTCACACATATTTATTTATTTAGGACAGGGCTGCCTGGGGTAGGCAGGCCTCTCTAAACAGGTCTGTGACAAAAGCATATATACTTAAGAGACTTGGACACACATACCCTCCACTCAATCTGGCGTCTATGTCCTCCTGCACATCTATAGTTCCTTTAGAGTGGCATGGCCCATCCCCTGTCTATCACTCACTGCACATTTGGCCTACTATGGGTTCCTTGGAACACTCACCCTTACCTGTCACAAACAGCTTGGAATTTCTACACACCTCATTTAATGTGGGAAGGAAGTAGGGCTGTAGCTCAAGGGATAATGCACCAGCCTTGAGTGAAAAAGCTAAAGAGCAGCATCCAGGCCTGAATTCAAGCCCTAGTATCAGCAAACACAAAGAACAAAAAGAAAGAAAGAAAGAGATAGAAAGAGTAGAAAAAAGGAAGGAAAAAGAAAAGAAGGAGGAAAGTTTTAAAAAAGGAGAAAGAGAGAGGCAAACAAAATGAACAGATGGGGCCTTTTGCAGCCTCTATGAAGATTTTTGAAGACATAGAGAAGGGTTGTGGGCTGAGGAGGGTGTATCTCAGTGGTAGAGCACGTGCAAGGCCCCAGCACAAGGAGGTGGGGGATGCTAGATGGAAAGTCAGCCTGGAACACGATTAGAGTCCACAATGGATCTGTTCTCTACAGAACAGGAGGCTCTGATGTTGCTAAATCCCTGCTTGAAGGTCATACCGTGGACATGAGGGACATTCATACATTCATAGCCCAGTGGCACTAATGTAGAAGAGTGGCCTGGTTCCAAGGTCATTCCACAGAGTCTTTGAGTGAACTGTTAACTTAGACTCAGATCTGAGCAACAGACAGCAGTAACGATGGTACAATTAGCAATGGCCCACAATTCACAACTTATATCAATGGGGAAAGAATGGCAGGAGAGCTAATCAGGGCCTGACTTCGAGGTCAAACCATTTTAAAAAAATGACCCTTTACTGAGTTGGACAAGGTGACTCGAGCCAGTAATCTAAGCCTCTTGGCAGACATGGGGGATGGAGGTTCCAGGCCAACCTTAACATAAAAATTTCCCATCAGTGGTTGGGTTTGTTGGAGCATGCCTGTTATCCCAGCTATGGAGGAAGTACAATGGCTAGATGCGGTGGACCAATCTTGTCATCCCAAGCAATGCGAGAAGCACAAGTAGGAGGATTGCTGCACAGGCTGGTCTGGGCAAAAAGTAGACTGTACCTTGAAAATAACCAATGAAAAGGGGGCTAGTGGTATGGATCCAGTAGGAGAATGCTTAATTAGGAAGCAGGAGGC